>NC_083316.1:2274186-2494186 GCF_963455315.2 Globicephala melas | reverse complement strand
TTCATCAAACCCATTTCCACAGGCACCTCGAGAAGGAAGTCCATTATTATGCACACGAGGCATCTGAATACATTAAGAGGGGGCACAGAGAGAACACGAAAGGGACACGTGACCTTCCCGTGTCTTAGGTGGAGGGAAGAGCAAGACGTTCCAGGCAGGATTGAGTTTTCACAAATGTAGATGATAATAAAACGGTACAACCACACGACTTATTCCTGGCACATTCATAACACAGGCATTTAAAAAGTCAACCAGCAGCAATTACTCTGGATTCCAAGGAGACATCACCCTTCGGAGATGGAGGGAGACATGTGCCTCGTCATCTGTCCTGGGAGGACGCTCTCATGTCACAAATGACCACCAGAAAGCAGCTGTCCCCATGCCCGCTCGCCTTTGCTCCTCCCCCTTCCATCCCATCTTCAAAACAAAGGACACCTTGCTTTCCTCCATCACATCAATGTCCAGTGTGCCCTCGCGTGCCTGTGCAGGTGGAGGTCGGTCCGTGCCCACCATTCCCATCACGCTGTGTGCTGTCCCCTGCTGGCCTTGCTCCCTTCCGTCCCTTTCCTTCCCACCAGCTCTCCCCCACACCCCGGCTGCTGTGTCTGCCGGGCTCTCCATCTTCCCATGCCTGGTGTCATCACTCACATCCTGTCCTGTGTGATCCTGCCTCAGGACTGCACTCAGCCCTCTCGGCCCCAAGCCGAGAGCCTTTTCATCTTATCTCGCCAGTGGATATCCTCCACCTGTGGCTCTTCTGATACCCAGGACCCTCCCTGGACCCCTATTCCTTGTCTACTCAAGTCACCACACCTGTCCAGTGTGCCCACCTATGATTCTTTAGTCCTTTACAATTGTGCAATGAGTGTTAATCAGGGCACACCCACCACACTGCCACCCACTTGAGCCCTGGGTCATAGCCCCATTTCTCCTGGGCACACTCATTACCTAGACCTGCCTTGGGTAGGGATTTACTGATGACAGACTAGAGACTTACTATCATGCAGTGTATTATTACACAAATTCAGTAACAGAGCTATTTCTTCTCTCTAAAATATCAACTCTGCCCAAGTAAACCCTGGTATAACAATCCCTGCCATACAAGTGTTCTCTTGTTGTCTGTTTTCCCAGGGCAGCATTATAATGGATCATGTTTGGCGTGCGTGTGTGTAGATTTACATATGCAATACAACAGTAGGGACAGTTCTATGTAATAGTCCGGCTTGCTTCATTATTTACAATAAGGACCCTTTAAATACATGTACAATATCTAGAGAAGGAGATACCTTCACAAGTCATGTGGATGCAAATATTAAAAGGGAATAAAAATTGCTTCTACTGTTGGTTATTGTCTCACACTTGTGTTTTTCTTTCCAGTTTCAATAACTCTTCCCATGGCAGAGCCCAGAAAATGCCCTGATGGGAAAGGCACCTCTTTGTTAGAAAGATACAATCATATCATGCTGGGAACCCACTTCTTCGTGTCTGATAGATCCGTTGACCAGAGGAAGACCTGCAGTTGAAGGACTTACCTTTGTTGGGTTCAGTTTTCTCATCTGAGGTGCTGGCACCAAACTTCTTGTGTGCAGCTTGTAGCCGTGACCTTTGTAACAGCACCCGGCGTGCAGTAAGGGCTGAGAAACTGGTGGCTCTGATGAGTAGGCCGACCTTCTCCACAGCCAGGTTCTGTGCATAGAGAAGGCAGCCATACAGATTCATTGGTCAATGACTTGAAAAGGTAGGAAGGTGTTCCTCATTCTAGTTCATCACCTTTGTTTCTAGTGGACTTTTAAGTAATTCATGCAGGTCCACAGAACAATATGCCCACTGATAGTCATACTAATAGTGGTGGGCGGGTGCCAGCACTGTGTGTCTTTGACCTATGCTTGGGTATAAGGCTGCCGTCCAGCTCAGATGACCCAGGGAGGTGTGCAAGGCTCCAGGCTGCTGAGGACCTGGGCTCAGGTGTGTGCTTTATATTCTGCAGTTCAACTCTGTGAGATAGACAGCTTGCTTCCCAGCCATGATGGGGGCAAGCTACTTCACTGCGGCCAGCTGCTTAATCTCTCTGTCCCTCAGTTTCTTTACCCTCAAAGTGGGAAAAGAATGCTTATCACATACATTGTGGTGAAGATTACATGAACTTGACTGTACAGTAATGTTTCACCAACACTGTGGTTCCTGCTCAGTTGAAGAAACAGTGAAGACAGAAGATTGGGTGGACTCAGAATCTGAGCTTTCCTGTGGGTAAAGTGAGGACCCCCTGCAAGATGCCTGCCCCAAAGAGAAAGCCAAGCTGAGGCTCGAGATGTGTTTAGTCAACCTTTAATAAATTACATTCAAACATAGAAAGGACGTGCAATTTTTTTTGAGTGATTTTTTTCCTCTTGACCTGACATTAGGCGTTAAAATACCCTGGGCCCCCTACCCTGGCACTGTCGTCCAGAAGCCCTCCAGGAGAGGTCTCTTAGGAACTGAGGTTTGTTCTGAGCGTGTTTGAAGGCAGAGCTGACTAGGGCTGAGTAAACATTGAGCCTGTTCTGTTGCTAGGCTGGCTTTCCAAACCATTTGACAGCTGAGGACAGAATGCATTTTTGACTTTGAATTTGGAAAATTTGGGTGCTGTGACAACAAACATTAAAATAGATTAGAAGTGTTTATGACACAACCTACTCCATGTACCATCAGCAGATTGTGCTTTGGAACTCATTCAGCACATATACTGTGTTTGTGTCAAAACATGTTTTTAGAAACATTTAATTTGTATAATATTGACAATTAGACTTTAACTGTCAATGAGAATCATGTGTTCTAAATTAACATGTCATATAACCAGCTTATTGAACAATATTTGAACAGGTTTGTATGTAAGCAACTATTGGTCAAATTTCTTATTGTAATGTCCATATTCAATAAAATGAGGTATTCCCGAAAAACAGTAGCTGGATTTTTATAGTTAACTATTTACTAAAAATGTTGCATGTTCAAGTAATCAATAAATAATCTTATTATGTTATAGAGGGTAAATCATGTGGGAGAGATGAGATTTATTTTTTTTTGCTTTACTTTCAGAAGTTTAATGCATATTAGCAGAAGGAAGGTGAGCACGGAACAATGTCACTGTGAAATCAAACTTAACCGTCTTTTTTTGGGTGCCCACAAATAACACAAACATCTTCTATTTTACAATTCATATCAAGATTTAAAAGAATGTTTTCAACCAATTCAGGAGGAACTTGTTGAATAAAAGGATCCCAGAATAGGCAACAAATTGCCAAAGAAAATTGGATATGTGGTTGGAAACAGCCATGCAGACATCTAGTTGAATTTGTGGGATTAGAAACCTAACACCGACTGTGAAGGGTTTCCAAGAGTTGGGTTAACTGCGGCCCTTCTTGAACCTTCGCCATGCTCATTGAAGGAAACTGGGGCACATGCATGTGTCTTTGAATCGCAGTCCCACAAAAATGGATACCTGATCCCGAGATTTGTTCCCAGAAAGATGACATCAAATATACCTCCCTGACATCTCCACATTATAGGATCAAGTCATGCGTAGTAGAATTCCCTTCTGCCATATCTCAATCACCTGCTTTTATGGTTTCATATCCAGTGATCAGTACAACAAAAGATCCAGGATTAATTTAAATTCATTTAGATGTGAAAAAAATATCTCACTCAACATCCCCCACGATAGTATAAATTCATACATACATAACATATCCACATGTGGAATTTCCTTTTGGAGTCCAAAAGAGATGAACGTTGGTATGTACCTTGCCTACAGTTTTCTGTAATAGAAGTGTAGATATCCTACTTTTCAACTAACACTTATTTTCATCTTTAATTCTAAAATAATATTTTTATAGTTTCAATTCATAGGAATCCATGAAATATTGAAGTAAACATTAAAGGTGTTTTTTCAGAATGCCTTGGTAGCTTTTCTTGCATATTAGTGTTGTTCCTAATCTCTTCTTTCTACAGTTATCTTACAGGTAAAAATATGTAGCTTAAGGTACTTGTCCCGCATTTTATTTGTTTTTCCTTTGTTTTGCTTCCAAACCCATATTTCTGCCTCAAGTCTAGTGTCTCAAACTCTTGGCTAGGAAATTGGCAGACTAAATCTGATTGACACCAAGGTTTAGGTCCATCAAGCGCTAGTGGCCATTCCTGATTTTGGATATGATGGTAGAAACCATCTCTGCGGTGCAGCAGCAGATGCCAGCAAATCCCCTCCTGAAGGCTGGGCTCATGATTATAGAACCTGTCCTCCAGTTGCTTACCTTTCAAAGTCATGGTAACAGCCCTTAGTCTGCAAGGCTCCTGCTGGAAATGCTAGGTCCGAGGGAAAAAGATCCCGTGGAGTAGAGACTCAGCTCTGTAGCTTTGTCTTCCATTATGTTTAAGATTAACAGAAGCGAGAAATGCCGACAATTAAACTTGCCAAGGCCTGGAAACATAATTAAGGGACATTCCTTGGGAATTGCTCGTTAAAGATTGTGTTTTAATTGCTATCTTGCTAGAAGAGACCAGAAAGAATGAGATTGTCACAATTTTCCAGTCAATCTTGTAAAGTTGCATTTTCGTAATTGCTGCAGAAAGGTTCTGGGCTGAATTAGAGAAATTGCTTTCTAGTCCTGTCACTCTTATCCTCTGCACATGTGTAGTGTCTCCTCAACCTCCCCTCTTCTCACCCCAGCACCATCAGACTCTTTATACCTTCCCCACACCTGCACTGTGGAACTTTACCTACAGGGAAACCTATCTGGCAGAATCACCAATGATTGCAGGTTTTCTTTTATAATTTCTCCTTTGGTCTTGTCTGTGTCAGTTCGAGGTTTGGAGTAGAGTTTGTTACAGGTGGGGTTGGAGTGTGCCTGGCACTGGCATCACTGTTAGGTCTTGTGCACATGCATTGTTGAAGGAAAATGGCAGGTTTGAAGGCAGTTTTGTCTAATTCTCAAAGTCTGTGCCCAAATCCAACGTTTGACCAACTAAAGCCCACAGGTCAAATTTGACCCACCACTTTCAGGCCCTGGAAATTTACTTTTTTTTTATGTGTTGAACCAAAAATCCAAAAGAAGAAGATTTTATGACATGTGAAAATTATATGAAACTTAATTTTCGGTGTCCATGAGTAAAGTTTTATTGAACACAGCAACACCCATTCATTTATATATTGTCTGGGACTGCTTTTGCACTGCAAATGAAGAGTTAAATAATTGCAACAGAGATCACATGACCCGCAAAGCCTAAATTATTTACTACTGGGCCTTTACCGAACAAGTTTGCCTACCACTGATCTAGTAGATCTGGGGTCATGAATTTAAACATTTACAAATGTGGGTGAAAGGTCAATGTAGTCCAGCGAGACATGGTAGGGCTTGCAGTGACCTAGTCAGCCAATGTCCCAGCTCTATCTCCTCCAGCCAATTGTCACCAAGGTACTTCAGCATGGCTGGATTCGTCCTGTTTTCAGAACAAGATAGCAAACATAATGTTTGTGAGATTTTTTTAACAAATTAAACACCGTGTACAGGAAAACATATGTATCTGTGGGTCACGTACATGCCTGGGCTGCCAAGTCATAAACTCTGTCCCCATCCAGTGCTGCCAGGCCAGAATGGGTAGCACTTGAGGCATCCCACCGGGGGCTGGGCACACTTGAGTGCTTGCAAAGCAGAACTGAAGTCTCTCAAAACAGAAGGAGGACTCTCTTCTCACAGCTCCCTCCAGACGTGCAATGCATTTTTGTATTTTTCACTGAAAAGCTTCAATCTAGTGTTTTCAAACTATTAATCAATTCAGGCTGGCTTTCAAAACTATGATTGATATAGGTATATTACTAGCATGACTGTCAGGTTAATGTCTAAACCACTTAACTAAAGTAAAGATCGTTCTTGTCATCAAAAATACTGTTAGTTTTGGCTGGGAATCATGGAATGTTAAATTCAAAAGGGAATTACAACATTAGTATGTTTCTATAGTGTATCTTTATCTACCTTGAGTTAGCATTCAGTAAATAGTTGATGAATAAATGAGTATTGAATAAATATAAATAGATCTATAGGTATACATACATATATTTATATATATATATTTCACTTATGTATCTGTCTGTCTCACACATACACACACACACACACACATATATATATATATATATATATAGAGAGAGAGAGAGAGAGAGAGAGAGAGAGAATTCAAGGCCAGAATCACATTAAATTCTTGGAGCTCATCTGGATGTTCATGGAGAGATTTCCATCTTCTCCAGCATCCCACAGGTAATTATGACTTGCCTGCACGGTACCAGGCCTGTGCTGGGAATTGCTGATTTATCCAGTAAAATAATCATATGACAGGAACATATCAGAGTAAAAAGTGGAACCTACCACTGGGGACCTCTCCAGGCTGGCCCAGCCCTTTGGCCCTGCCTCACTGTGGGGACTGGACCGTGGTGCGCGTTCAGCGAACATTGCCAGTCAGTGTTATTTACCAACGGGGCGTGATAGAAGAGTCTAAGGGATGCCCTTGTTGCTGACCTGCATGCTGAAGTGGGGGCACTGTCATTCTGTAAAACAGGGACAATGCAGAAAGGCAGAAAAACACTCTGAGAGAGAAGCAAGGTGAATTTTGTTGTGAAATATCCAGCTTGAGCTATAATGGGGGCATCCAAGTACATATTATTGAGTAGGAAGGTGTTTATAAGCAACTGCTCAGCACCAGAAAGGTATGGGCCAGAGGCAGACAGCTGAGTGTCAGGGGTGAGGGCAAGTACTGAAGTCGGGGAGCGGCTGAGATACCTGGGTCATAAGGGCAGGAGGCTCAGGGGTCCCTGAACAGCATCTGCATTCACTGCAGGGTCAGGAAGGATTTACTGGCAAAGATCATGAGACAAAAACAGGGACAAGTAATGCCACAGCAACCAGGAAGGACATGGCCACCGAAAGGCCATGGCAAGTACCCATTCAGTGTATAGCCCGAGGTGTGACTGGTGACAAGAGGGAAGTTTCTGGGAATCAGGAGGACAGCAGCGGGATCTTAAGGAGAGGAAATGAAGACAGATAAAAAGAGATCTGTTTTTTTTTCCAAAACTTTGGCTATGAAGAAAAGGAGAAAGAGAGTGCAGGGCTCCAAATTGTGTATGTGTGTGTGTGTATACACAGGCACGCAGATATGCACTCTTGTTTAATGTTTCATTGGTGAAGACATTGGGAAGGGTGGGTCCCCACATGTGACTTGCTTTCACAGTACCTACGTGCTACCCGATCCACATGGCCGCCGTGTACCCAGAAGGCGAATGGCAGAGCAATGCATGAAGAACAGGGTGTCTGGAGACATCACTCCAGTCCCACTTCTGTCAGAAGCAGACCATATTACCTGGGAGGGTTCAGAACCACTCTGGTCCACGGATCTCCCGTCAGTCAGACAAATACGTTGGAATAAATGGTATTCAAGATTTCCTATGGTTCCCTGGCCCTTATACTTTACTGTTGAAAATCAGTTTCCAATATCTATGCTTTCATTGAACACACATAATATTTTCCAAGTTGAACACACTGAGGTGGTTCCATGGTAACCCAAATGGGCAACCAAATGGAGGAGAGATTCACCCTTTCTAGTTCTTCTGACCTTCCCCCCACTCCCATGCAGGAGTCACAGGCCTTGCTGCAGGGAGGGGAGCTTAGCTCAGAACCTTGTGATGTCCTGGATTCCTGGTCTTTCTCACTCTGCCCTGGCACTTAATCTTTGCATTTTACTTCAGACAACTCATCTTTTGCATTTTGCTTCAATGATTCCACTTAAACAGCACAAAACTTTTAGAGAAAGAAAGATAAAACCTTGTTCTTGTTTTCAAAGTTAGGCCCACCAGCATCCCAAGGATTGATGCTATTTTTATTTTCCTAAAACATGATAGGGTGTAGAGACATGGGAACACACAAAACCCCACACTTAAATCGCTCTCTGTGCACATGGTGTGTGTGTGTGTGTGTGTGTGTGTGTGTGTGTGTGTGTGTGCGTGTGCATGCAACCAATGTTAACTTTGGAAACTTTTCAAACTTTTGTTTAGAGATGAGGACATATAAAGCATATGTTCCTGTATTTACTGAAGGGTCCTTGTATGTTTTAATGAGGGCTGCTTCTCAAGCATGAATTATATTATTTGACAGTTGGTTCTGAGATTTCTTGATTTTTCTAAAGCAACTCAGATTATATTACCCTTAACATAAAGTTAAAGTATCTAAAATCACCCCAACATATCAGTGCATTAAAGTTTTCAACAGTCTCTGAGTAGCTCAAGTTCCCTTGTCCTAAGAACAATGGATAACATGATTTAAAGGAATCACCACTGAGGAACAACACTTAGGCGTCCTGTCACTGCAGTGCTGCTCTGTTCATCTCTCTCTCTCTCTCTTTTTTTTTAAATCTGTATATGCTCAAATCTCCTTATTGCATTTTTTCCAAGCTTAGAAACACTGTTTCTATGAACTGTAGCCCAGAGCGTTCGTCTTGTCAGTCATCCACAGGTGTTGGCACAGCTTTGAAGGTCCTTAAATCACCTTCCTACTGACCACCATGTGTCCGGCACCAGTTCCCAGCACTTCCAAGGGTTTACCCTGGTTTCTGCTAGAATGTGCTCTCTACTAACCTTCTGGAACTGATGATCCTCTTGCATCATGGATTTTTTTAAAATGGACTTTATTGAGGTATAATTTATAAACAATAAAAGGCACACATACAAAATGCACAGTTGGATGAGGTTGGAAAAATGTGTACACCCATGAAATCACCACCCTATTCATAGTGCAGAGAATTGCCATCATCCCCACAGGTTCCCTAGGGCCCAGGGCCCCTCCTCAGCCATTTCCCACCCTTTGTCTCTTTGCCAAAGCAACCACTGATGGGCTTTCTGTCACTGTTGATCAAACTCTTCCTTGCTTGTGCATTGTATAAATGGAATTATAATCTGTGCCTGATGTCTTTTGCTCACAATAGTGCTTTTATTCTTCATCCACCTTGTTTGCATAAGTAACTTGTTCTCTTTAACTGCTAAGTAGTATCCCATTGTGTGGATGCACCATGACATTGATGATCCTGTGGATGGATATTTGGGTTGTCTCCAGTTTTGGGCTATTATAATCAAAGTTGCCACGAACATTTTTGTACAAGACTTTGGGTAAATACCTAGGAGCAGAATTGCTGGATCCCATGGTGAGTGTTTATAAGAAACTACTAAATTGTTTTACAAAGTGGTTGTACCAATTCATACTCCTACCAACTAGGTAGAGACTCCAGCCCCACTCAAACTTAATATTGTCAGTCTTCTCTAATTTTAGTTATTCTACTGGGTGTGTAGTGGGACCTCACCATGGCTTAAAATTGGATTTTCCTAATGACTAATGATGTGGAGCATCTTTTCATGTGCATATTGGCTATCCCTATCTTTTCTTTGGTGAAGTGTCTGTTTGATCCTTGGTCCCTTCCTTTTACTAAAACTGGGTTGTATGTCTTCTTATTATTGAGTTGTAAATGTTTTTTTATCTATTCTGGATAGAAGTTATTTATCAGAGATACGTATTGTGGAGATTTCCCCCCAATTTTGATGTGACTTTTAATTTTCTCCGTGATGTCTTTAGAAGAACACAAGTTTTAATTTTGATTAATTTTAGCTTTTTAAAAGTTTTAAAATAAATGCTTTATTTAAAAATGGATTTATATTTACAGAAAAGTTGCAAAGATAGTATGGAAATTCTCACATATCCCACACCCAGTTCTCCCTATCTTACAGTTTCCCACATCTTACATTAGTATTGTGCATTTGTCCCAATTAATGAATCAATATTTATACAATCGTATAACTAAACTCTATATTCAGTTTTCCTTAGTTTCTCGCTGTCCTTCTGTCCCAGGATCGCATCCAGAACACACATTACATTTATGAATCATGTCTCCTTAGGCTCCTCTTGGACGTTTTCTCAGACTTCCCTTGTTTTTGAATACTTTGACAGTTTTGGAGAATACTGGTCACATATTTTGTAGAATGTCCCTCAATTGGGATTTGATTGATTTACTTATGACTAGACTGGGGTTATGGGTTTTGGGGAAGAAGACCACAGATATAATGTGCCATTCAAGGAAATCCATTTCATCATTTAGTTTTCTTCTAGGTTTTATGCTTTTTGTGTCCTAAGAACATTTTGAACATGATGACATAAAAAAGTATTTTCTCTGCGACATCTTCATGTAGAAAATGTATATTTTTAGCTTTTACATTTGAGACTATAAAGGATTTTGAAATAATTTTGTGTGTGATGTGAGCAAAGTGTCATGGTTCTTTTTTTTTTTTTTAATTATATGGACATCCGTTTTTTGCAGCACCACTTTTGTAAAAGAATACCCTTTCACCATTGAATTGCCATGGCACCTCTATAAAAAAAATCATTTGACCATACATTGGCCTATTATCAAATTCTCTCTTCTGTTTAATTAATATCTGTCTGTGCTTATGCCAATCACATACTATCTAAATTTCTGTAACTCTATGGTCATTCTTGGAGTCAAGTAAGATAAGTGCTTACACTTTGTTCTGCTTTTTTCAAAATTGTTTTGGTTATGCCAGATCTTTTGCACTTTCAGGTACATTTTAGAATCAGATGATCAGTTTCTACAAAGATCACCTGGTGGAAGTGTTTTCTTGGATTGAATTGAATCTGGGCTCCATTTTGAAGAAACACCGTATCATGGTCAGAGAACACACTTTGTATAACTTTTCTATTTAAAAATGTTTGGTGACTCATTCTGTGCCTCAG
Source organism: Globicephala melas (assembly GCF_963455315.2). Taxonomy (NCBI): domain Eukaryota; kingdom Metazoa; phylum Chordata; class Mammalia; order Artiodactyla; family Delphinidae; genus Globicephala; species Globicephala melas. The sequence continues at coordinate 2,483,375 of NC_083316.1, read as the reverse complement.
CATATGATCTATCTTGGTGGGTGCCCCTTCGACAATATTTTATTTCTTTTTGGTTTGAAAGTTATTTTTGCTGGCTTTAGAATTCTACTTGGACAATTTAACATTTTAAGCATGCTATTCCATTCTCTCCTGGCTGAATAAATTTCCATGAAAAGCCTTCTCTAATAGTAACAGTTTTTCTTCTATACCGAATGTGTCTTTTTACTCTGCCTGAATTTACGATTTTCTTTTTATCACAGGATTTCATGTATTTTATTATGAATTGTCTTATTGTGGCTTTGTATGTAGTTTTTCTGCTTGAGGTGCATTGATCTTCTTGAAGGGTCTTCTTTGGACACTAATGTATCCTCTGAGTGATCAGCAAAGACTCTCCACTCTGCTAATAAGAAGTTATATAGCTCCTAGGCCTGGGTATCAGTTTATTTGTTAATCTTTGCCACCCTTGTAGAGTTTCATCCTACACATATAATTTACATCTTAGTATTCAGCAAAGTTCAAGGGAATCTCAGTGCAGATTTATGTAAATTTTTGTGTGTAACTAGAGATCCCCCTTTCTACTTTGTGACCCGAATGTTTCTCTATATATAAAGCTGATGCAACAATAGGTATCATCTCATTTTTTCTACTTTTTCCCCAAGGATCACAGTTCTAAGTTCTCATTAACAGATACCCAGTTTTTTTAATTCATATAATTTGTTTTTCTGTTTACTTAAGTTGGGTATGTTGAGTCTTGTAGCCTGCACCTAACCAGGTTGCTGGATAAAACAAAATTATCAACATTATTCATATTCATTATGCATGTATATGAATAATATACATTATTCAATGTAATTCATTACATTATTCATAGTAATTTAAATATTACTCTGAATTTCCTAATATTCAAAATATGTATCCAGAATACAATGCAAAGTTACTTGTCAAAGAAAGAGCTACAGAATTCAACTCTCATGCGTAAAGACATTAAGCAGATGCCAACACCAAGGTGTACAGATGTTGGAATTATCTGATAAAGACTTTAAAGTAACTATTATAACCATGCTCCAACAAATAATCATGATTACTTTTGAAATAAATGAGAAAAATTGAGAATCTGAATAGAGAAATGGAAACTATAAAGAAGAACAAAATGGAAATTTTATAACTGAAAGGTACAACAACAAAAACTTAAAAAAGCAATTCAAAAAAAAAAAAAAGAAACAACTGTGACTCAGGGATCTGTGGAACAATAACAAAAGCTCTAACATTTATGTAATCAGAGTCACAGGAAAGGAGAGAAAGAGTTTGGTGCTAAAAATTTTTTTAAAGAAATAGTAGCTGAAAAATTCCCATTTGGTTAAAGGTATAAATCTATAGATTGAAGAAATTAAGTGACTTCTTAACAAGTTAAACTGAAAGAAACCCATTTAAGATACATCACAACAAAAATGCTGAAAGCTAAAAAAAATTTTAAATGTTGTAAGCACTGTTGAAAATGATACATTATTTGTAAGGGGATGGTTAAAAGGACTGGATTTTCATCAGAAACAGTGAAGGCAGGAGGAAGATGTGGACCATTTCTAAAGTGCTGAAGAAGTGTCAACCCTACTGTGAAAACATCCTTCAGCAACAAAGGCAAAATAAAGATCATAAGAGAATTTGGTCTCAGATGAGGAAGCCATAAGAGAATTTGGTGCCAAAAGATTTACCCTAAGAGAATTACTAGGAAAGTTTTCAACAGAAGGGAAAAGATACTTGAAAGAAAATTTAAATGTAAGGATAAAGGAAGAACAACAGAAATGGTAAATGTCTGGGTAAATATAATGGACTCTTTTCCTCTTGAGATCTTTAAAATATGTTGGATGCTTAAAAGCAAAATTTATAATATTTCTGATGGAGTTTTCAATATATATTGCTGTAATATAATAAGAGAAGTATAACATAGAGGGAGAAGGTAGTCTATATGTTTGTAAGGTAAAATACTGATACTAAATAAGCTGTGAAAATTTAAGTGTGTATATTATAAACCCTAGAAAAACTCTAGATGCTACACAGGCACATACATACATATACACATTCTATACATTGGTAAATAGTTATGTAGATATACATAGAGTCAACTTGCAATAGATGAGCTAAGATGCAATACCAAAAAGGTGAATAAACCCGACACAGGCAGAACATGGAAAACTGAAGAACAATAACAAAAGGAAGAAAGAGAAAACAAATAATAAAATGGTAGATGTAAACCCAAGTATATCAATAATTACCTTAAATGTAAGTGATCCAAATACACCAGTAAAAAATACAAAGATTATCACAATGCATTAAAAAAAAACTGACCCAGCTATATGCTGTCCATAACAAACTCATTTCAAGTATGATGACACAGTCAAGTTAAAGTAAAAGAATGGAAAAAGTTACACCTTGAGAACACTAAGTTAGAGGAAGCTGGAGTGGCTATACTACTATTAGATGAAGTAGTCTTCAGAGCAAAGGAAATGACCAGGGCTAACGGGGACAATATAGAATGATGACCAAATGCATTCCCTAAGAAGACATAACAGTATTAACCATGTACGTCTCTAACAGCATGAAGCAAAAAAGGACAGACTGAAAGGAGAAGTAGACAAATGCACAATTACAGTTGGAGACTTCAAATTCACCTCTCTGTAACAGATACAACTTGTATACAGAAATTCTGCAAGAATATGGAAGAACTGAATAGCACCATCAGCCAACTGGACCTAGTCAAGATTTAAACAACATTCCACTCCAACAGATAAAGCACATCTTTTCACATGCACACGTAACATTCACCAAGATTGCCCATGTTCCTAATCATAAAACAAATCTTAACTAATTCAATAAAATTAAAATCATGCAAAATATGTTTTTAGATCATAACAGAATTAAACTAAAAACTGATAAGAGAAAGATATCAAGAAAATCTCCAAACACTTAGAAATTAACTAACACACTTCTAAATAATCTGTGTGATGAATAATATCAAAGCATATTAGAAACATTTTGAATAAAAGTAAAATGAACATATGCCACATCAAATCTGTGGGATGTCCTTGAAACAGTGCTTGAGGGGAATTTGTATCATTGGAAGTGTGTATGAGAAACTAAGAAAAGTTTCAAAGCAAAGATCCAAGTTTCTTTTTTTAAGAAGCCAGAAAAAGAACAGCAAAATAAACATAAGGAGAAGAAAATAAAGCAGAAACCCATGAAATTCAAAACAGAAATAAACAGAGAAAATGAAAAAAATCAAAAGCTTCTATGAAATGATCAATAATATTGATAAACTTCTAGCTAGATTGACAAAAAAAGAAAAATGTGCAAATTATCAATATCAAGAATGAAAGAAGTGATACCATGTCACAATATTAAAGGGATAATAAGGGAAAACTGCAAATAACTCTACACTAAGAATATCAACAACTTACAAAATAGGGTCTAATTATTGAAAAAAAATGACAGAAGTGACTTCATCAAAATTAAAAACGTTGTTCTCTGAAAGACAAGATTAAGTTAGGAGACTTACATATAAATTACATATTGAGAAAACACATATCTGAATATGGACTTGTGTCCATAATATATCTATATCTATCTCTCTCTCTTATCCATCTATGTATATCCAGAAAATATAGGAAATAATATATATACCTTCAAAACTAAACAGTAAAAATAATCCAGTTAAAATTGGGCAAAATATTTGGACAGACATTTCACCAAAGAGGAAGTAAATAGCACATAAAAAGATGTACACTATCATTAGCCATTACAGAATGCAAAATAAAACCATGATGAGCTAGTGTTCCATACCTATTAACATGGCTAGAATAAAAAAACATGACGATTTCAAGTGCTAGTAAAGATGTGGAGCAACCAGGACGTACATTGCTGAGTGCAATGGATAATGAATACTACTCAGGCATAAAAAGAATGAAACAATCCCATTTGCAGCAACGTGGATGGACCTAGAGATTATCATACTAAGTAAGCCAGACAGAGAAAGACAAGTATCACATGATATCACTTATATGTGGAATTTAAAGAAAATGATACAAATGATCTTTTATACAAAACAGAGAGAGACCCACAGACACAGAAAATAAACTTATGGTTACCAAAGGGGAAAGGAGGGAAGGGATAAATTAGGAGTTTTGGATGAACATATGCACACTACTGTATATAAAATAGATAAACAACAAGGACCTACTGTATAGCACAGGGAACTATGTTCAATATTTTGTAATAACCTTTAAGGAAAAATAATCTGAAAAAAATATATATGTATGCACGTATAACTGAATCACTTTGCTGTACACCTGAAACTAATACAACATTGTGAATCAACTATAATTTAAAAAAAAAAAAAAGAAGAAGCAGAAAAATGTTACAGCTTTTCTGGAAAACAACTTGGCATTTTCTAATAAACTTAACTATATATTTACCCCGTGAGCCAGCAACTCCACTCCTGGGTATTTATTCCAGATAAATGAAGATATATGTCCACACAAAAACCTGTGAATAAATATAGCTATAGCAACTCTATTTGTAATAGGCAAACAATGGAAGCATCCAAGTGCCCTTCACCAGGTGGATGGATTCACAGACTCTGGTGCAGTCACACCCTGATTCCTGCTCAGCAATAAAGAGGAGGGTACTCCTGATACACACAACTTGGGTGAGTCTCGGAGACATTGTACTGAGTGAAAGAAGCCAGTTTCAAGATGACATACAGTATGATCCCATTTATATTCATCTGACATTCTCAGGTAGGCAAAATCATCACGACGAAGAATAGATGAGGATTGCCGAGGGTCAGCGTGAAGAGAAGATACAACTAGAAAGGGATAGAGAGATAGCCTCGCGAGACTTTTAATGTGATCTAACTGTTCTGTATCACGATCGTGATAATGTTTGCACAGATCTATACACCAAAAAAAGAGCGATCTACTGTATGGTAATTTAAAAGTTAAAATCAAGGAGAAAAACCAAGTGGCCAGTAATAACAGAATAGCTAGGTCAATTATGAAAATGTCACTTACTAGAATATTAAAAGGATCATCATAAAAATTGCAGCAACATGAAAAAGCAGATTTGTAATAATGTTAATTGAAATGAGTTATACTGCGAAACTACATTTAATCTTATAAAAAATTTGTCATGAAAAAATAAAAGGTAATAGATGAAGTGATAAAAATGTTTGTTTTGCAGAACTATGGGTGATTTTCTCTCATGTATTTTTCTCGAACTCTTATAATAATGGTATATAACATTTATTGGTGAATATAAGTTATTAAATGTTGCTGTTATTGATAGAATACATATAAACCTCATAGAGAAATGCATAAAGATACAGAGTGTGTCCTATATTTTAAAAAAATCATCAGCTATGTATAGGCTGGCTTGATAATCTTCATTTTTCCTTTTAGGGTGGATTTTATAACTTTTTTCACATTAGTGGTAGAGTTAAGGATTTACCAACAAAGTGCCTTCTAAAGGAACTTCACTTGGGACAAAAATGAAGACATTTGTACAAGGTGAGATATTGTGTCTGAATTAATAATTTTATAATGGTACACTGTTAACAATTGTGAACTTATTATCAGGTAAAACTGAAGTCTTTTCAAATCTAAGGATTATGTGACAAAAGCAAACTTGCTTTATTGTTTTTGTTCAAATTAGATAGGAGGTGGACTCAAATGCCTCCTTTATCCCACTGGATGTTTACTTTTTCTGGTAAAAGGCAAAGGCGTATGGATAGTCTAGGGCCAGTTTTCAATCATTTGTTTATCAATTCAGATTACACAGTGTCTCAAAACCTCACATAGCCAAGAGTTTCCCACTTGCAGGCTTTGGGAGACGATGCAGTTAGTCTTAGTCAAATGCACTCGAGAATCAGGGCAGACTTGTGATTAAAACATCTTCTAAGTCGCAAAACCAGCGGTGGCCGCAGGGGTTTATTTCTCGTTAGAAGAATAAATCATCCTGGCCAGTGTGACTAAGTTGTGCTTGGAGAGGTTTGTGTGTGTGAGCACGGACTCACGTGCACACACACACACACACACAGCGTGTTTGCAATGAGCAAACGCACGGCCACTTCTGCTGCTCACTTATCAGGCCCAGAGCTGGGGACTGAGACACAGAAATCAAATTAATTCCAGCGGAATCAAAGAAAGCAGAAAAAAGCATCTGTTTGGGCTAGAGGCTAAGTCTATAAAAACAAAACGAACAAACCCCCAAATTGACCAACCAACCCCACCCCCACCCCCGCCTGAGCCTGAGCACCCCAGGAGCTCTGGGCCCAGTGAAGGGACTCTCCAGGTGACGGCTTCTTGGTGGCCGGGCTGCTGTTCTGGGCACAGGGCTGTATTTGACCCATAATTACAGCAGATCCGCAGCAGGTTTCGAGTAGCTTCTGAGCAGCGGCGCCCAGGCAGCCTCCATCTGCTGCGGGCTCCTGCACCTCCCAGGGGGGGGACCTGGCTGATTTTTCAGTCAATTAGCAGAGGGCTGCTTTTGTTCTGCCGCACACGCCCTGGGCTCTGCTTACCCTGGGAGCTGGCGTTCAGATGGGGTGGGTTTGGAGAAGCATATTGTGTTGGTTTTTTCCATGACCTTGTGACACTGTTGGGCAAACGTTATCTCAATCATCTCAGTGATTTGCTAAAAAGCCAGCGAGCTTCCCTTTCTCTGTTGTGGTGTCTGAGTGAGTGTGTGTGTGTGTGTGTGTGTGTGTGTGTGTGTGTGTGTGTGTGTTAAGGCGGAGGTGGGCGAGCACGCCGTGAATGAGCTGTTTTAAATACATCACATATTTGAGTTTTGTGTCCCTATAGGTCTGGTCTCAAATTTATTTATTTATTTACTTTTTTAAATCAGTCACCTTAATGAGGACAAGGCAGGGATTGAATTGATGTAGAAAGAGATTTATTGGGTGAAACAGAGTTTATTCCATTGAACCCTGCCAGAGGTGGTTTAGTCTCCATCCATCTTGGAGGGATTGCTGTCGTAGCCTTAGAAAGTTCTGGACAAGCGGTATCTCAGATTATAAATCCTCTTGGTCCGCGAACTTTAGTCACTCCTGACTCAGTTTCCCCGGGTGAGATGAGAGAGAGCAGGATGTGGGAAGGGACAGGTCATTCCCCAAATGTGAGGTCTTGACTAACCCAGGCCACCTGGCAGGTGAGGGATCTGCAGTTCTGTTATTTGGGGATTTTGCGATGACCTTGACTCCTGGTCCTTCAGTGGTCACCACGCACAGCCAGCAGCGGGCCTTTCTCTTAGGGCCCGTGACTCTGAATCACACTTCGTTTTCCTCCAAAATAAAAACCTTTACTTTCTGTTATAATTAAAAATGGTCAAAGTTCAATATACAGCATGGCTTTCCATTTTTCAAAGAAGACATTTGTAAAGAAAATCTGTCTCCCTCCAGCTCTGGAGGTACTTGGCTTTTCCCGCACAAGACATTGGTGCTGTCACTCCCCTAAGTGTCCTTTATATGAGACATGTTGGGGGGACCATGAGGTGCCCTCCCAAGAGAGCTCCCGAGCTTCCCTATGCCCAGCCCCCTGTGGTTTCCAGCCCCCCAAGTGTGAGCTTCCTAGAGGCCCAGCCTCCCGTCCGTCCCGTCCCCAACCTTCCGGCTATTTTTCCCGCGGGGCGTTGAGCACATCCCCCTCTCCCCTTTCATCTGCCCAGCCTCTCAGCTCTGTCTTTCTATAGTTAATAAATGTACCTTTTTTCTCAGTGTCAAACAATCAAATATTCACCGGGTCTGAGCTGGGGTTAACAGATTTCTGAAAATTTTATTGCGTGACAGGCTGTCCTGCATAATCCCCTCAGCTGTCTCAGGTTCTGGGGCAGAAATGATCTTGTGTGTCACTCTAATAGTCTAGAATTACACTTGTATCGCTGTCGCCGGCATATGGGGCTGTGTATACCCCTAGGCCAGTTCCCTCTCTTTCACGGCTCTTAAAACGATAACATTTGGCAAAGGCAGCTCTGACCAGCATGCACCATCCTTCCCGAGCGGCGACAAAGGGGCCACCAGAGGCCTGACTGCAGTGGCCAATCAGGGCGCTCTTTACCACTAATGAGAGGGCCCCCGTGCCCTGGGAGCTGGGAGCAAGTTTCCACTTAATTATACAGTCTTCATCTTAAGTGCCTGCTCACAAGGGCTTCAGCTGTGCAGGTCTCCTCAGGGGTCTCCCCCGGCCCGGACCAGACATATTGATCGCTGGGCAGTCGATGGGCTGCAGGGCTTGGGTACATCGTGCAGGGGAAGCAACCAGCTGGGGGCACGAGCGAGAGGTGGCAGGAGGGAGGGCAACGGAGCCGGCGCCCCATGCCTGTCACTGCCAAAAGCCATTCATACTAACTGGGTAGTGGAGTGGTGACAGTGATATCACTTATGTGAGGAGTCTTAAAGATGACCCAGGTGAACTTATTTACAGAACAGAAACAGACTCACAGACATAGAGAACAAACTTATGGCTACGAAAGGGAGGGGAGGGATAAATTAGGAGTCTGGGAGTAACAGATACACACTAGTATATATGAAATAGGTAACCAACAAGGGTCTACTGTAGACCACAGGGAACAATATTCAATGCCTGTAATAAACTACAATGGAAAATAATCTGAAAAAGAAGACATGTGTGTATAACTGAATCACTTTGATATACATCTGAAGCTAACACAACATTGTAAATCAACTACACTTCAATTAAAAAAATTAGGGCAGGAGAGTAAGTAGACAGCAGTGGAAGCAGCACACTCCAGTAGAAGACAGAAAGGAGATATCCTGCAGAGGAAACAGAGCCCAGGCTGGTCTGATGATGCCTGATTCTGCAAGGAGAGGCTGGCAGTTGAGGCCCATCCAGTGCCTGTTGCAAGCACATGTGGACAAGCTGTGGGAGGGTGGAGAAAGCGTGTGGCTGCAGCCCAGGTGTCACAGTAACGTGCAAGGGCAGCTGGCTGGAGCACACTGAGGGTTCATGCATCCTACCTGTTCCTTTTGGGGGTCACCTCTGTGTTCCTGTCCAGGGAAGGCTGGATCTGCCGAAAGTCACTGCTGGATGTACCATGTCATTCTGAGTGAGCCCATGGTCATTCTTACAGAGAGGCTGCTCCTGGATTTGAGGATCGTATGCCAGCTGCCCTAACAGACCAGGAAAGGCTGTAGTTGTCTGTGACTCTGGCCCAGAGAGTAGCGAGGCACCCTAGGCATTCACCCTGGGTGTTAGGAGAGACGTCTGGGTGACTATTTGTAGTTCAAGTTCAAGTTTCAGCAGGTTCTCAGTGTCAGCGTGACCTCTCTTTGCAGGAAGCAGTCACGTTTGGATTACCGCCTGTCGAGCTGTCTTCTGGCTGCATCTCTGCCACCACGGCTCCATGCGTTCTGGTGGCATTTGCTTTGCTGTCTCATCCTTGGCTCATTCTGCTTGAGGTAATTTCTGGGGGTCCTCAACAACCCTCAGTCTGGATGTGCTGCTCCCATCCTCTGCTTCTATGTCCATAGATGTGCACGTCGTCCTTTGGAAAGTTAGTTTCAGGTCCATGCTGGCTGTGGTGCCTGCCTTTGCTTCCCAAGCCTCTAGAGGCGTGCTGTCCAGGGACAGCGTGAGCTGTATGAAGCCAGTGCTGGTGTTTCCTAGAGCCTCAAGATGCCATAAAACAAAGACAAAGACATAAACAAAAAAAAAAACAAAGTAAGCAACAGCAAAAGGCTTTAGCAGGACAGGACCAACTCCAGGGCCAGCCCTTGGTGGTGAAGGCTGGGAGTGTCATCTGTGACTCTCTCTGACTTAGTGGTGGAGGCTCTACTCTGGAAACAGATTTCTTTTTTAGTGGAAGTGAAATTCACACAACATAAAACTAACTACTGAAAGTGTACAATCCGGTGACATTTCATACATTCACAGTGTTGTGTGATTATCACCTATATCAAATTCCAAAGCATCTTTCATCATTCCCAAACAAACCCCATACCCATGAAGCAGTTTGTCTTCATTTTCCCCTCCTCTAATCCTCTGACAACCACTAATCTCCTTTCTGTTTCTATGGATTTACCTATACTGGACATTTTACATAAATGGAATCACACAGTATGTGCTCTTCTGTGTCTTGCTACTTTCACGTAGCATCATGGTTCTGAGGTTTGTCTGTTTTGTAGCATGTTTCAGTGCAGTATCCCTTTTTATGGCTGCATAATATTCCATTGTGTGGATAGACCACATTTTTTTTTATTCACCAGTTAACAGACATTTGGGTGCTTCCCCATTTCGGCCATTGTAAAAAATGTTGCTATAAACATTTGCATACACATATTTGACTATATGTTTTCAACTCTTTGGGGTGTGTACCTAGCAATTAAAGTCCCAGGTCATATGGTAATTCTATGTTTAACTTTTTGAGGAAACTGAAATAGAATATTGAGACACTCACACTTTGCCTGCTCTTATAAGGATGGACTTGCCCCAGTGATTCTCCTGATGCTTTGAGGTTAGTGGACGATCCCACCCACTGGGGCTGCCCAGGTACGGAGTGGGTGATGGCTGTTTGCTTTATTTGATATCAGCAGGACTTAGCGAGGGGCTCTCTGGTTCACTGCAGGATTAAATTCCATCACTATAGTTCTAGGGGCCTGAGAAGATAGTTGTTTGTGCAGTGGCATATTCATCACTCTTCATGGTAAAGTTTTAACAGCAGTGTGACGAGGGTGGGATCATGGGCGGGCTCTCTATGGCCTGTGCATCACTAGGAGATGGCGTGGCTGTGTTTGAGAACCTGTAAGAATAATACAGTACCCACAGGAAAATCATAGCAGGGATGCTTACTCTTCAAACCGTGTTCATTTAAATTTATCTTAAATCTGAATAGTCCCGAGTTTTAAACATTTTTGCGTAAAACGTGATCGCTCACACCTTTGAAACAAAACAGGTTTATAATTAATACTTTGCATTATGTTCTAATTTTTGATACAAGCTGGAGGTCGATTTGCAAGGCCCTTTGGTATAGCTGTTCAATCTGAATTCAAGTGTAAATAATACACCTAAACCCATGAGTTCTGAGGTCTAGAAGGCATGACTCATCAGTTCTGTGCACAGTGAAATCCCTGTGGCTTCCAGGATTGATACCCCACTCTACCAGGACTACCAGTATCGCACTATAGTCCTTCAGTCACTTAAAAATTTCCCACTGTCTGAAGTATTTTGTATTCTGGTTTATTTCATTGATTCCCCCTCCTGATGGATGGAATTATACCAGTTTATCATAAAAATGGCAACTCTAGCCAATGTAATTTCTTGTGCTGTGATTAGATTTTAACAGGTGTCTGTAGAATTTAAACTTTCATGCTGAAGATTAAACTGTGGTGCTTCACCTTCTTGTCAAACAAGATGATGCTCTCATAACCATTGGAGAGAGCCCTCTGTTCTGGGGCTGTGCCCTGCTCGAGGAAGGTGGCATTCTTCTGCATAAAAAGAAGGTGATGAGCTACATATGAGGTGTGACGACACTGTCACAAGGATGATTTCTAAGCAACAAGCTGAATTTCCACTTCCAAATGCACGCCAGCCCTTCTGAGACGTCCCCTTGGATGGCTCCTGCCTTGTCTGGTGTTGCTGCCGTGGCTGCTCAGAGCAGCTCCCAGTTATCCTCTTGGAACTGCATATCATTTCGTCCACAGCACATCATCTGGGAAGCATTTCTCCTTGGAGGATATTTGGAGGATGGGGGACAAAACTTTCAGCTTTAAGATGGATGAAGTGGAAGATGGAGCCACGGGATGGAAGGGGTACGTGTGTGTGCGTGCGTTTGTGTGTGCGTCTGTAGGATAAAAGAACAACGTATGAAGTCACGGCACTGACTTTCAAGAGATCTCCCAGGGGCAGAGTCATCCCCAGGTGTCACTTGAGTATTGTCACTCGGATACGGATGGGGATGCTGTTGGTCAGGGGAAGCACCCTGATAGCTGCATCCTAGGTCCCTGAGGATGGGGGCCCGGCACACAATGGGCAACCCACAAAACACCTCCTGAGTCAATGCATGAATGAACAAATGAGAGTGAATGAATGAAAGCCATCTGAAACACAACAAACACCTGTCGTTAAGTAACACCAGGATGTTATTTCTTGAAAGCCATCTCTATACCTCACAGCCAAAGCCCAGTTACCTGTAAACATTGGTCAGCCTCAGGCCATTGAAGGAACTAAGGCAGACTCAGTGACGAGCAGAATAATGACAGTAAGGTAAGCTGGTTGCTTTACTCAAATTTTGGGTTCAGGTTTATAAGATAAGGACATTAAACTAAAATACATGGTTAGCTCTTTTTCTTTCATTTTTAGGGTATGTTTATTATTTTTTTTAGGATTATGGGCTTTTTGTGTTTTTTGAGGATTTTTCTTTTTTTAATGAAGTACAGTTAATTTACAATGTTGTGTTAATTTCAAGTGTACAGCAAAGTGATTCAGTTATACCTATATATGCATATGTATATATTATTTTTCTAAGAACTCTTAAAAAACAAAAGTCTAGCAGTCCTCCTTCAAGGATTATTCAGCTTTCCTGGGGAAACTGCACACCATCTCCAGCACCGAGGAACCCTCACAGACCCGCGTGTGTGGGGACATGTTTGCCCTGTTGACCTTCCCATGGGCATGACTGTATACAGTGGGTTCCTCACAAAGTAACTGAAGATACGCTGCCTAGAAAAGGACCATCCAGAAATAAGAAAACATGGAGGCTGGGAGATTTCCAGAATGTGGTGTCAATCTGAGTCAGAACTGCCAGAATTCTCATGGTCCATTTGGGAAAAATTCATATTTTAATCACAATTTTTTGTAACCTGCTACTATGGAAGAATGATGTGGCGTCACCATGAGATTAGAAATAGGTGAGGACTATAGGAGGCTGCCTATTTCAGCTCCTCCTTCCTGTTGATTTTATTAAGGATGATTTTAGCATTTTATTTATGAAGGTCATTCCTCTTAAAGTGACCCTGCCTTGGGAACGGTTTTGTCTCAAAAGGGAAGGGTCGGAGGAAGGGTAAATTAGGAGTTTGAGATTAACATATACACACTACTATATATAAAATAGATAATCGACAAGGACCTACTTATAGCACAGGGAACTCTACTCAATAATCTGTAATAACCTATATGGGAAAAGAATCTGAAAAAGAATGATACAGGTATATGTGTAACTGAACCACATTGCTGTACACCTGAAACTAACACAACACTGTAAATCAAGTATACTCCAATATAAAATAAAAATTAAATTTAAATAACTAAAGAAACAAACAGAAAAACACATGTCATTCTCAGATTCACTCTTGTTGTAATCACAGAGCAGGAGAATCAAAGGGCCGAGCAGAGCACAGGACAAGGGGCTCTATGAGGAGGGTGTGCCGTGACATCTGTGACTGCGTGTGTGCCTGTTTGTGCGTGTGTGCGTGCATGTGTGTACCTGTGTGTGTGTCTGCACGTGTGTGCACGAGTGTGTGCCTGTGTGTGCGCGTGTGTGCATGTGCCTCTGTGTGTGCATGAGTGTGTGCGCCTGTGTGTGTGTGGGGGGGCGGTCACTGCAATTTAAAGTAACTCCGGACCCACAAGAGTGGAAATGATGAACAATACAGGAATTTGCCAAGGACTGCGTGGCAAATTCCTGTACAGTTTAATCCAAACTTCAGTGGAGGTCATTGCTGTGGATTGAACTGTGTCTCCCCCTAAACGCGTGTTGAGGCCCTGACACCCCACAGAAGTAAGTTCTTCAAGGAGATGATTAGGTTAAATGAAGTCATAAGCACAGAGCCCTGCTTTTGTGGGATTAGAGTCCTTATAAAGGAGGTAGAGACGCCAGAGCTCTCTCTCCAGATCTGTGAGAAAATAAATTGTGTGAGCCCCTCAAGCTACAGTATGTTGTCACGGAAGGCCCAGCAGATGTGGGGAAGGCGTGATCTACATATGGCATCTCGAGCTGCTGTAGATGGCCCAGGTGCTTCCATGAAGTGTCAGCCTCACCTGCAGGTGGAGGTATGTTGTCACGGAAGGCCCAGCAGATGAAGACACTCAGATGTGGGGAAGGCGTGATCTACATATGGCATCTCTAGCTGCTATAGATGGCCCAGGTGCTTCCATGAAGTGTCAGCCTCACCTGCGGGTGGACTTCCACCTGCAGTCTGGGACCTGCACTTGACAGCTCCACGTGTCTGTACCTCTGGGGGTAGCACGTTATGTAAATACATATCCAGGCAGCACTCTTGCTTCCTGAGCCTCGTTCGACAAGCACTGGCCTCTGCAGGTGTGAACACCGGGCGATGTGTGACTGGACTCGTTCTCGCTCTTCCCGCCTGACAGCAGACAGCTGCCATCTGTGGGGTGGGCCGTGCCGTTGGTGTGGAGGCCAGGTGAGTCTTGGGTTGGTATGTGTGCGTGAACATGGGGATGCTTTGTATGGGTCTCTCGGAAAAAATGTTCCCAGTTATTTTAATGTTGAAAGTATACATTTAACCACGAAAAGCATGAAGTGTCCTTGCATGCATCTCCTGGGTTTGAGAAAGCAGAATTACAGACCCCAAGTAGCTGATTCATAGTAAGTGAATGGAAAGCCCCTCAGAGATGCATCCTGGCTCTGTACCTTTACTGTCGTAGGTGAGAAGCCCGTGGCTGAGCACAGCTAAGTGGGTTGACTCCCGTCCTGTCCCAGTGAATCGGGGAGGTAGACATCCAGCTTTCGGTGGGAGTTTCCCACCTTTTAGGGCTGTGCAAACCTGGGATCCCCCAGCGCCTTCCCTACGAATCTGCGGTAGCCCCTTCTTTACTGATACCTGTCCACTGGCTCATCAACACCAGCTTCCTGAAATCAGAAGGTTGTGCCCTCAGATACAGTTCTCCTATTGAATTTATTCAAATTCTGATTACACAGATTCTTTTTGCTGCCTAATGGTCAATTCATACCCAGGAATGGACTTGAATCAGGCTAACAACTACATGTAAATGTGAGGGCTGGTTCACACGAAGCTGAGGGGTCAGGATGCAAACGTCTGGTGGGAAGTAGGAAGGGGTGCACCTGGCTGCAAGCTGTGGTGGTTGGAGGTGAGGCTTAAGGTGAGAATGTGAGCTGGTCCAGGCTGATCACAGGAAGCCAGGTGCTGACTCGGGATGAAGTTATCGTTCACCTGGCAGAAGCCTGTCGTGCATTTAACTGAAGGGCTGGAGTAAGGAATACTAAAGACAGAGGACTGAGTAGGACATTCCTGCAGGACAAAGCATACCTGGAGTAGAGGTGTGGCCATTTGAATGGGGAGCACAGAGAAGCTTCGACAGATTAACTGACAGACCAGGAAGTCTGGATTTGGAGGGGAAAGGCACAGAGGTTACCGAGTGTTCAAAATTTGCCTGGAGACGCTTCTAGTGAAATAAGTGGGAAAGTGGGTAGGATGAGCTCCCAGCAGGACCCGGTAATAGTTTGGGTTTATTTGCTTTGGTGTATGGTGGGGAGTGGGGGAGACATTTGATGAGAGGAAAGGAGAAAAGACATTGACAAGACATTCAGATAAAACACCCGTGGGCCACGTGGACACGTACGTGAGCACCTCGCAGGGACAGTTGAAATTCTAAGGATAGATAAGAAGGGCAGTGTTGCCCGGACAAGTTCCCACAGGAAAGCCTGATTGAGAAGCTCCTTCCTTTCGCCGGGACACAGAGGCCTTTCCAAACAAGGGTTGGCTCAACTCCATTCTCATGTTTACTCTGCAAAACAGCTTCCACTCTGGGAAAATGAGTCACAGAAGAGGCCGCAGTAGATTCTGTCCATACACGGTCAGTCCAGTTGCGGTCCCCTCACCCAATTTACGTGCACCACCACTGTTCGTCTTGAAACAAACGTGTGGTGTGTATAATTATTCCCGTTTTACGGGTGAGGAACCTGAGGCTTGCAGAAGCAGAGGGGTTGTTCTCAACACCCTGTAGGTGGGAAAGGAAGGAAACGACCATTCTAAATCTAGTGCTTTCTGCAAACAGCTCCTGCGAGAAGGGGTCCAGCACCCAGGCTCATCTAAACCCCTGGTGTCTTTGCAGTTCCCTAAAGCTCCATTTGACCAAACCTCACATGTTTCTAGAAGAAGAAGGAAGTGCAGAGGGAATGACAGTGCTTCCCTGCACAGCCAGGAGACCCATCATCACCGTTGGAGCATTGACTCAGTGGGGAAGGGCCAGGTGGCCATGGCACAGAGTCAGCTGGCAACAGGAAAGGATGAACTGGGTTTATTCTGAGTCACAGCACCCTCCCCCCGCACACACACACGAGCGCGCGCGCACGCGTGCACACACACACACACACACACACACACACACACACAGACATACACATACACAGTTACCAACCGTGGTCCCCAGGAGCATGACCCACCCAGTGCAATGATTAGTTTTCACAATTTTAACAAGCAGGAAACAACTTTCACATTTTTGTCCAGAAAAACCATTACAGATAAGACTTGGCAATCTGCTTTTAAATGCATGAGCAGACTCAAGAATTGGGGGAGAAAGAGGAAGTCAGATGAACTGGGAGCCCACAGGCCACATGTGGTTGTCTATGGGGTCGTTTCTAGCTGTTGTGTATGTGAGGGTGAAGTTAGGGGTGTGCTCTTTTTTAAAAATATTTATTTATTATTTTGGCTGTGCTGGGTCTTTCTTGTGGCATGCGGGATCTAGTTCCCTGACCAGGGATTGAACCCGGGCCCCTGCATTGGGAGTGAAGAGTCTTTACCCACTGGACTACCAGGGAAGTCCCTGGAGGTGTACTCTTACAATTAAAAAAAATTAGATTTAATTTAACTTAGATAATGTTGGGAGACTAAACATGCTACTTGGATCTTAAGATCATGAAGACATAAAGCACATTTTCAAAAATTTATTTATTATTTATTTAAATTGAAGTATAGTTGATTTACAATGTTGTGTTAATTTCTGTTGTACAAGCAAAATGATTAAGTTATACATATATACACATTCTTTTTTAAAAAATATTCTGCCTTGACTGTAGTTCCCTGTGCTATACAGTAGGACCTTGTTGTTTATCCATCCTATATATAATGTTTCCAACTCCTGAGATCTGAAGCCATAAAGAGACCTTGACAGGTCATGTGTTTTGATGATACCAATCAAATTCTTATGGGTTTTAAAAACTGTACTGGTAGCCACGTAAGAGAATAGCAAATGAAAGCCTGTGACAATTGACATTGATTGTTTGTTTTCATTTTTAAAAAGAAGGCATTAATACTATAGAACATGAAACTATTCTTACCATTAATAAATCATTGGAAATTGTGAATTAAATTAATTGTTCATTATATGAATATTTTGGAAGAGTTGCATAAAATATCTAGCCCCTGGGCTACTCTGCACAGTCAAAATGCCAATGAAATAATGTTAAAGAGGAAAAAAGTAAGTCAACCTTATTCAACACACACTTGAAAGCTGCACAGACCCCTTCGAAAGTGTTCAAAATAACCTGCCATTTCAGGCACACAGTAATTAAGGGAAAAACACAATTTGTATTCTATTCCCAGGTATGTAAATCTGGATTTTCTTTGGATTTTTGCAGTTACCTTATGAGGTAAAGGGACTTATGTGTCTAGTAGCTGGGAAATAAATGAGGATTATAGGAAGCTAAAACGATTTTATAGAAAGCTTTCTGATTAAAAAAACATCCACCTTAAAAATACACTGAAGATTATAATAAACTGACCAGATTAACACCAATGCAATACCCTCTGTTTGCCCCTTCCTGAGGACAAGCGCTGCGTTTATGTGTGCGATGTATTGCAGGAGGGCTCTCAGCACCAGGTGATGACATACAGCACCAGGCAGGAGGACACCATGGGACCATGGGTGGACATTCGAGAGAAGCTGGACTGTCAGTAACAAATGGACACAGGGTACGACACTCAGAACACGGAGACTCACAGTAAGGGTTTCCCACAGGCGCAGACTGCCGTGTGTGCTGTGGAGAAGCCAGGACTGGAACACAGCACTGTCCAAGGTCCACACCAGCCATGCGTGACGTGTTTGGTGCTGGTTCCCTCAGAGATCTGTGTCCACGGAGGCTGTGGAACAGCGGCAGGCCCGTACCTGAAAGCACCTTCTCATCAACTGCAAAGGAGGTTGCGAAGAGGTAAATTGGAAGGACAGCTAACGGAGTCATCAGACTGTGTTTCCTTATTGTATTTCCCCCCCTTTGATTTGAGAACAAAGAAAACAAGGCAGTCAGCTACTGCATTCCTTTATAGCAACTATTTGAATTTCACTGTTGAAGCAGAAGTTTCCTGAAGGCACCCTCAGCCTTTCTCAGCGCTTGTTTTCTAAACCACGATTCAGCCATTTGGGTGCATAGTGGGTGGGACCAGGGAGTGCTGTGGTGGTGGGGATGGGTTATGGGGGTGTGTTATGGGAAGCCTGAGAGGGAGGGAGGGGAATCTGAGATGTCCCTGAGACCAGCTCCAGGACAATGGCTGTGGTCCTCAGGGCAGCAGGGCCCTGGTCTTCTATCCCCTGATGGGACTCAGATGTGAGTCTAGGGACCTGGGCATAGGAAACCCTTATCATAGGCCTTCCAGCTCTGGCAGGAGCTCCAGGCAAGCAAGGTTAAGATAGACAGAGCCAGCTGCCCTCGGGGCCCCATGGGCTGAGCAAGACCACCTAGGACCCCATGCTGGGCAGGCCATCCTTCCCCTCAAGTCCTAGTGGGAGTGTGGGCCCTGAGCTTTCCCAGGAATCTGAGATGGGGAGACAGTCCCAGGAATACCTGGAAAGAATCTCCTTCCATCTAGATAATATAAATTCAGAAATAGATTTTTCTGTGTGAAAAACCATGAGCCAAAGAAATTGGAGTGAACTTATGCACACACACAAATATTCATATGCACATATATATACATATACATAGGCATACAGTATACATATACACATACACATATGCATATAAATAAATACATGTGCGTGTGTGTAGTAAAGTACACACGTCTTAATCGTACACCTTAATGGGTTTTATACATCATCCAGATCAAGAGCTACAACTTTTCTGAGATCTCAGGAGAATTTCCAGCTCATAAAACATTGTAAATCCCCCCCCCGCCCCCGGTATCCTGATTCTGACTCTCCACCCTGGGAACTCCATAGAAATGTTCCCGTACAACATAT
Organism: Globicephala melas; assembly: GCF_963455315.2. Taxonomy (NCBI): domain Eukaryota; kingdom Metazoa; phylum Chordata; class Mammalia; order Artiodactyla; family Delphinidae; genus Globicephala; species Globicephala melas. The sequence goes on along the minus strand of NC_083316.1, from coordinate 2,464,176 downwards.
ACTTCTCTGTGTTCATGTTTTGGCCAATGTCTGTTTTTTTCTGATAGCAGTGGTTCGTTCTCTTTGTATTTATTGTATACATATGACAAAATGTATTTACCCTATTGTTGGTGAACATAGTGTTGTTTCCATGTTGGGTTGTTATAAGTACAGTTAAGGGGTGACGAATATGATTGTTTCACACTTTGGTGCACATGTATACTCATTTCTCTCGGGTGTGCCTAGGAGTGTGTTCTGTGGTAGGTACACATTTATCTTTGGTAGACACAGCCAAACCAAAGTTGTTGTGCAACTTACACTCCAACCAAGATTGTACAAGAGTGCCAGGTGCAGCCCATTCTTGGTCTTCATTTTAGTTTAGTCATTCTGGTGGGTGTGGACCTGTTAGTACCGCATCGTGGTTTAATTTGTGTATCACTGATAGGTAATTACATTGAGCTTTTCATAGCTTATTTGCCATGGAATATTCTCTTTTGTGAATTAACAACTGTTCATTCTTGTGTCAATTAAATAAATTGGTAGTTGTTTTTGGCAGTTGATTTCCAGGTGTTTTTGTATATTGTGGATAAGAATCTTTTGCTGTATTGAAAATGCCTTATCCTGGTCTGCGGCTTGCCTTTTCATTCTTCTTAATGGACTGTTTGATGAACAGAAGTTTTTTCATTTTAATGAAGTTTGAATTATCAGTATTTTATTATTGTTTGTGTGTGTGCGTTTGTGTGTGTCTTGTGTAAGAAGCCTCTACCTGCCCCAAGGACACAAAGGTAATATCTTATGTTTTCTTCATGAGATTTTAATATTTTACCTTTACAATTTGTTCTATCATTTTTATAAAATTATGTTGTATGTTGTGCCAGAAAGGGTCCAGCATTCATTTTTCCCCTCATGGATATACAATAGCTTCAGCACTATTTAGTGAAGAGGGTATCCTTTCCCCAGTGAAACACATCGGTGCCTTGCTCGCAAATCAGTTGATTTGCATATGTGTGTGCTATTTCTATAATCTCTGCTCTGTGCTAATGATCTATTTGTCTACCCCTTGGCAATCTCTCTCTTGATTTCTGTAGATTCATAATAAGCCCCAATCTCTGTTAGTATAAATTCACTAGCATTTTTGTTCTTTCAGGTTGTATCGTGCTTGAGATCCTTTACATTTGTATATAAATTTTAGAAACAGTTTGTCAATTTACTCAATCATGCCTGCTGAGATCTTGATTGTGATTGTATTGAACGTATTGAATTTTGTTATTTTAGGAAGAATTGACATCTGAACACAACTGAGACTTCTAATCCAAGATCATGGACTATCTCTCATCTTTTTAAATGTTCTTTAGTTTCTCAGCAATATTTTGTATTTTATACACATAGAGGCCTTGCAACATTTTGTTAGGTTTATTCCTAAACATTTGATTATTTTTTATATTTTATTTTAATTTCCAGTTGTTTGTTACTAGTACAATTGGGTTTTGGATATGAACTTTGTAGCCAGCAAACCTGCTAAAATTCACATTCTAATTTCAATAGTTTATTTGCACATCCTTTGGTATTTTCTATATATACAATTGAGCCACCTATAAAAATGACACTTTTGTTTCTTGTTTCCCATCTTTTAACATTTTAATTTCATTTCCTTTCATTATTGATCTGTTGGGATCTCCAGTATCATGTGGAATATGAGGGTTATAGTGGACATAATTGTCTTTTTCCTGACCTCAGAGAAAAAGTGTTCAATAATTTACCATTAGGGATTATGTTACTTATTGATGTTTTATAGATTCTTCTTATGAGGTTGAGGAAGTTCCATTCTCTTCTAAGTTTGGTGAGATATTTTCATTTTACTTCATTTCATTTCATTGTATTTTATTTGTGAATGGGTGTTGAATTCTCTCTAATAGCTTTTCACATATATTCAGTTGAACAGATGCTTTTTGCTTTCCCCTTTTTGCTAAAAAGACCAGTTTCATTGTTTGATGTTCAAATGTTAAACCAACCTTGCATTCCTAGAATAAACTTCTTTTGGTCATAATGCATTATTCATTACATTACTGAATTCAATTTGCTTATATATTTTTTTAGCATTATTATATCTGTGCTCATGAGAGACACTGGCTTCTAATTTTCCTTTCCTATAGTGTCTTTGACAAGTTTTAGTGTCAGGCTTATGCTGGCCTCACAAAAGAAGTTGCAAAGTGTTTTTTCTTTCTTTATTTTCCAAACAAATTTGTATAAATGTGATATTATTTCCTTCTTAAATAAGTAGAAGAATTTTGCAGTAAGAACATCTGGCTCTATAGCATTTTTTATGGGAAGTTTGAAATTATGTTGTCAGTCAAAAAATAAAGGATTTTTTTTTCTAATTTTTGTTTTTATTTTGGTAAATTATGGTTTATTTATTTATTTATTCATATAATTTTCTTCCAGTTTTATTGACATATAGTTGACGTATAGCACTGTATAGTTTTAAGGTGTATAGCATAATGATTGGACTTACATAAATCATGAAAGACTATCACAATAAGCTTAGTGAACATTCATCATCTCATATTGATATGAAATTAAAGTAACAGAAAAAAAGTTTCCCTTGTGAGGAGACCTCTTAGGATTTACCCTCTTAATAATACTCATGTATAGCATACAGCAGTGTTAGTTATAATCTACCATGTTGTACATGACATGCCTAGTACTTATTTAGCTTAAGACTGGAAGTGTCTACCTGTTGAGTGCCCTCATCTGATTCCTCCTCCCACCAGCCCTTACCTCTGGCAACCATAAATTCAATTTCTTTTCCTATGCATTTGTTTCTTCGCTTTTGACATATAATTGACCTACAATGCTGTGTTAGTTCCTGTTATGTAACGTAGTGATTTGATATTTCTATACACTTCAAAATGATCTCCATGCTAAGTCTAGTTACAATATGTCACCATACAAAGATACTACTTAGTTATTGACTGTATTCCCCACACTGTACATCTTATACTCCTGACATTTATTTTGCAACTGGAAGTCTGTACCTCTTAATCTCTCTCATCCATCTTTACCTCCTCCTACCCCTTCCCCTCTGGCAACCACCTGTCTGTTTTCCATTTCTATAACTCTGTTTCTGCTTTTTGTTATGTTTGTTCATTTGTTTTGTTTTTTAGGTCCCACAGTAAGCAAATTCATACAGTACTTGTTTTTTTGTTTTGTCAAACTTACTTCACTTAGCATAATACCCTCAAGGTCATGTTGTCACAAATGGAAAAGTTTCATTCTTTTTTTATGGCTGAGTGATATTTCATTGTATATATGTACCACATCTTCTTTATCCATTCATCTGTTGATGGACATTTAGGTTGCTTTCATATCTTGGCTATTGTAAATAATGCTGCCATGAACATAGGGGTGCATATAAATTTTCTAATTAGTGTTTTTGTTTTCTTCAGATAAATACCCAGAAGTAGAATTGCTGGGTAATGTGTTAGCTCTATTTTTAATTTTTTGAGGAATTTTTGGGGGAAGTTGTGTTTTTTTTTAAAGGAATTTGTTCATTTCCTCCAAGTTGTCCAAGATATTGGCATAAATTGTTTCATAATATCCTCTTATTATTATTATTACATTTTTCTAATATCTAGGAAATCTGTAATGGTACTTCCTTTTTCATTCCTGATACTTCTTACTTGGTTTTTCTCCTTTGAAAAAATTATGGGGGACTTCCGGGAAGATGGCGGAAGAGTAAGACGCGGAGATCACGTTCCTCCCCACAGATACACCAGAAATACATCTACGCATGGAACAACTCCTACAGAGCATCTACTGAACGCTGGCAGAAGACCTCAGACCTCCCAAAAGGCAAGAAACCCCCCACGTACCTGGGTAGGGCAAAAGAAAAAACTAAACAGAGACAAAAGGATAGGGACGGGTCCTGCACCAGCGGGAGAGAGCTGTGAAGGAGGAAAAGTGTCCACACACTAGGAAGCCCCTTCGCGGGTGGAGGCTTCGGGAGGCGGAGTGGGGGAGCTTGGGAGCCGCGGAGGAGAGCACAGCAACAGGGGTGCGGAGGGCAAAGCGGACAGATTCCAGCGCAGAGGATCGGGCCGACCGGAACTCGCCAGCCGAGAGGCTTGTCTGCTCGCCCGCCGGGGCGGGCGGGACTGGGAGCTGAGGCTCCGTCTTTTGTCGGAGCGCCGGGAGAGGACTGAGGTTGGCGGCGTGAACACAGCCTGCAGGGCGTTAGTGCACCGCGGCTGGCCGGGAGAGAGTCCGGGGAGAAGTCTGGAACTGCCGAAGAGGCAAGAGACTTTTACGTCCCTCTTTGTTTCCTGGTGCACGAGGAGAGGGGATTAAGAACGCTGCTTGAGAGAGCTCCAGGGACGGGCGCGAGCCGCGGCTAAAAGTGCGGAGCCCAGAGACAGACATGAGACGCTAGGGCCGCTGCTGCCGCCACCGGGAGGCCTGTGTGCGAACACAGGTCACTAGCCACACGCCCTTCCGGGGAGCCTGTGCAGCCCGCCACTGCCAGGGTCCCAGGAGCCAGGGACAACTCCCCCGGGAGAACGCACAGGCGCGCCTCAGGCTGCAACGTCTCGCCGGCCTCTGCCGCCGCAGGCCCGCCCCACACTCCGTGCCCCTCCCTACCCCCGGGCCTGAGTGAGCCAGAGCCTCCGAATCAGCGGCTCCTTTAACCCCGTCCTGTCTGAGCAAAGAACAGACGCCCTCCGGCGACCTACACGCACAGGCGGGGCTAAATCCAAAGCTGAGCCCCTGGGAGCTGTGAGAACAAAGAAGAGAAAGGGAAATCTCTCCCAGCAGCCTCAGAAGCAGCGGATTAAAGCTCCACAATCAACTTGATATACCCTGCATCTGTGGAATACCTGAATAGACAACCAATCATCCCAAATTAAGGAGCCCTGTGGATGAAAGGCTCTTGGTGCTGCAGCCAGGAGTCAGTGCTGTGCCTCTGAGGTGGGAAAGCCAACTTCAGGACACTGATCCACAAGAGACCTCCCAGCTGCACATAATATCAAACAGCAAAAATTTCCTAGAGATCTCCATCTCAACGCCAGCACCCAGCTTCACTCAACGACCAGCAAGCTACAGTGCTGGACATCCTATGCCAAACAACTAGCAAGACAGGAACACAACCCCACCCATTAGCAGAGAGGCGGCCCAAAATCATAATAAGTCTACAGACACCCCAAAACACACCACCAGACGTGGACCTGCCCACCAGAAAGACAAGATCTAGCCTCATCGACCAGAACACAGGCACTAGTACCCTCCACCAGGAAGCCTACACAACCCACTGAACCAACCTTAGCCACTGGGGACAGACACAAAAAACAACAGGAACTACGAACCTTCAGCCTGCAAAAAAGGAGACCCTAAACACAGTAAGATAAGCAAAATGAAAAGACAGAAAAACACACCGCAGATGAAGGAGCAAGATAAAAACCCATCAGACCTAACAAATGAAGAGGAAATAGGCAGTCTACCTGAAAAAGAATTCAGAATAATGATAGTAAGGTTGATCCGAAATCTTGGAGATAGAATGGACAATAGAATGGACAAAATGCAAGAATCAGTTAACAAGGACCTAGAAGAACTAAAGATGAAACAAGCAACGATGAACAACACAATAAATGAAATTAAAAGTACTCTAGATGGGATCAATAGCAGAATAACTGAGGCAGAAGAACGGATAAGTGACCTGGAAGATAAAATAGTGGAAATAACTACTGCAGAGCAGAATAAAGAAAAAAGAATGAAAAGAACTGAGGACAGTCTCAGAGACCTCTGGGACAACATTAAACGTACCAACATTCGAATTATAGGGGTTCCAGAAGAAGAAGAGAAAAAGAAAGGGACTGAGAAAATATTTGAAGAGATTATAGTTGAAAACTTCCCTAATATGGGAAAGGAAATAGTTAATCAAGTCCAGGAAGCACAGAGAGTCCCATACAGGATAAATACAAGGAGAAATACGCCAAGACACATATTAATCAAACTGTCAAAAATTAAATACAAAGAAAGCATATTAAAAGCAGCAAGGGAAAAACAACAAATAACACACAAGGGAATCCCCATAAGGTTAACAGCTGATCTTTCAGCAGAAACTCTGCAAGCCAGAAGGGAGTGGCAGGGCATATTGAAAGTGTTGAAGGAGAAAAACCTGCAACCAAGATTACTCTACCCAGCAAGGATCTCATTCAGATTTGATGGAGAAATTAAAACCTTTAGAGACAAGCAAAAGCTGAGAGAGTTCAGCACCACCAAGCCAGCTCTACAACAACTGCTAAAGGAACTTCTCTAGGCAAGAAACACAAAAGAAGGAAAAGACCTACAATAACAAACCCAAAACAAGTAAGAAAATGGGAATGGGAACACACATATCGATAATTACCTTAAATGTAAATGGACTAAATGCTCCCACCAAAAGACACAGATTGGCTGAATGGATACAAAAACAAGACCCATATATTTGCTGTCTACAAGAGACCCACTTCAGACCTAGAGACACATACAGACTGAAAGTAAGGGGATGGAAAAAGGTATTTCATGCAAATGGAAACCAAAAGAAAGCTGGAGTAGCAATTCTCATATCAGACAAAATAGACTTTAAAACAAAGACTATTAGAAGAGACAAAGAAGGACACTACATAATGATCAAGGGATCGATCCAAGAGGAAGATATAACAATTGTAAATATTTATGCACCCAACATAGGTGCACCTCAATACATAAGGCAAATACTGACAACCATAAAAGGGGAAATCGACAGTAACACATTCATAGTAGGGGACTTGAACACCCCACTTTCACCAATGGACAGATCATCCAAAATGAAAATAAATAAGGAAACACAAGCTTTAAATGATACATTAAATGAGATGGAGTTAATTGATATTTATAGGACATTCCATCCAAAAACAACAGAATACACATTTTTCTCAAGTGCTCATGGAACATTCTCCAGGATAGATCATATCTTGGGTCACAAATCAAGCCTTGGTAAATTTAAGAAAATTGAAATTGTATCAAGTATCTTTTCCGACCACAACGCTATGAGACTCGATATCAATCACAGGAGAAGATCTGTAAAAAATACAAACACATGGAGGCTAAACAATACACTACTTAATAACGAAGTGATCACTGAAGAAATCAAAGGGGAAATCAAAAAATACCTAGAAACAAATGACAATGGAGACACGACGACTCAAAATCTATGGGATGCAGCAAAAGCAGTTCTAAGAGGGAAGTTTATAGCAATACAATCTTACCTTAAGAAACAGGAAACATCTCGAATAAACAATCTAACCTTGCACCTAAAGCAGTTAGAGAAAGAAGAACAAAAAAACCCCAAAGTTAGCAGGAGGAAAGAAATCATAAAAATCAGATCAGAAATAAATGAAAAAGAAATGAAGGAAACGATAGCAAAGATCAATAAAACTAAAAGCTGGTTCTTTGAAAGGATAAACAAAATTGATAAACCATTAGCCAGACTCATCAAGAAAAAAAGGGAGAAGACTCAAATCAATAGAATTAGAAATGAAAAAGGAGAAGTAACGACTGACACTGCAGAAATACAAAAGACAATGAGAGATTACTACAAGCAACTCTATGCCAATAAAATGGACAACCTGGAAGAAATGGACAAATTCTTAGAAAGGCACAACCTGCCAAGACTGAATCAGGAAGAAATAGAAAATATGAACAGACCAATCACAAGCAATGAAATTGAAACTGTGATTAAAAATCTTCCAACAAGCAAAAGCCCAGGACCAGATGGCTTCACAGGTGAATTCTATCAAACATTTAGAGAAGAGCTATCACCTATCCTTCTCAGACTCTTCCAAAATATAGCAGAGGGAGGAACACTCCCCAACTCATTCTACGAGGCCACCATCACCCTGATACCAAAACCAGACAAGGATGTCACAAAGAAAGAAAACTACAGGCCAATATCACTGATGAACATAGATGCAAAGATCCTCAACAAAATACTAGCAAACAGAATCCAACAGCACATTAAACGGATCATACACCATGATCAAGTGGGGTTTATTCCAGGAATGCAAGGATTCTTCAATATACGCAAATCAATCAACGTGATACACCATATTAACAAATTGAAGGAGAAAAACCATATGATCATCTCAATAGATGCAGAGAAAGCTTTTGACAAAATTCAACACCCATTTATGATAAAAACCCTGCAGAAAGTAGGCATAGAGGGAACTTTCCTCAACATAATAAAGGCCATATATGACAAACCCACAGCCAACATCGTCCTCAATGGTGAAAAACTGAAAGCATTTCCACTAAGATCAGGAACAAGACAAGGTTGCCCACTCTCACCACTCTTATTCAACATAGTTTTGGAAGTTTTAGCCACAGCAATCAGAGAAGAAAAGGAAATAAAAGGAATCCAAATCGGAAAAGAAGAAGTAAAGCTGTCACTGTTTGCAGATGACATGATACTATACATAGAGAATCCTAAAGATGCTACCAGAAAACTACTAGAGCTAATCAATGAATTTGGTAAAGTAGCAGGATACAAAATTAATGCACAGAAATCTCTAGCATTCCTATACACTAAGGATGAAAAATCTGAAAGTGAAATCAAGAAAACACTCCCATTTACCATTGCAACAAAAAGAATAAAATACCTAGGAATAAACCTACCTAAGGAGACAAAAGACCTGTATGCAGAAAATTATAAGACACTGATGAAAGAAATTAAAAATGATACAAATAGATGGAGAGATATACCATGTTCTTGGATTGGAAGAATCAACATTGTGAAAATGACTCTACTACCTAAAGCAATCTACAGATTCAATGCAATCCCTATGAAACTACCACTGGCATTTTTCACAGAACTAGAACAAAAAATCTCACAATTTGTATGGAAACACAAAAGACCCCGAATAGCCAAAGCAATTTTGAGAACGAAAAATGGAGCTGGAGGAATCAGGCTTCCTGACTTCAGACTATACTACAAAGCTACAGTAATCAAGACAGTATGGTACTGGCACAAAAACAGAAATACAGATCAATGGAACAGGATAGAAAGCCCAGAGATAAACCCACGCACATATGGTCACCTTATCTTTGACAAAGGAGGCAGAAATGTACAGTGGAGAAAGGACAGCCTATTCAATAAGTGGTGCTGGGAAAACTGGACAGCTACATGTAAAAGTATGAGATTAGATCACTCCCTAACACCATACACAAAAATAAGCTCAAAATGGATTAAAGACCTAAATGTAAGGCCAGAAACTATCAAACTCTTAGAGGAAAACATAGGCAGAACACTCTATGACATAAATCACAGCAAGATCCTTTTTGACCCACCTCCTAGAGAAATGGAAATAAAAACAAAAGTAAACAAATGGGACCTAATGAAACTTAAAAGCTTTTGCGCAGCAAAGGAAACCATAAAGAAGACCAAAAGACAACCCTCAGAATGGGAGAAAATATTTGCAAATGAAGCAACTGACAAAGGATTAATCTCCAAAATTTATAAGCAGCTCATGCAGCTTAATAACAAAAGAACAAACAACCCAATCCAAAAATGGGCAGAAGACTTAAATAGACATTTCTCCAAAGAAGATATACAGAGTGCCAACAAACACATGAAAGAATGCTCAACATCACTAATCATTAGAGAAATGCAAATCAAAACTACAATGAGATATCATCTCACACCAGTCAGAATGGCCATCATCAAAAAATCTAGAAACAATAAATGCTGGAGAGGGTGTGGAGAAAAGGGAACCCTCTTACACTGTTGGTGGGAATGTAAATTGATACAGCCACTGTGGAGAACAGTATGGAGGTTCCTTAAAAAGCTACAAATAGAACTACCATATGACCCAGCAATCCCACTACTGGGCATATACCCTGAGAAAACCATAATTCAAAAAGAGTCATGTACCAAAATGTTCATTGCAGCTCTATTTACAATAGCCCAGAGATGGAAACAACCTAAGAGTCCATCATCGGATGAATGGATAAAGAAGATGTGGCACATATATACAATGGAGTATTACTCAGCCATAAAAAGAGACGAAATTGAGCTATTTGTAATGAGGTGGATAGACCTAGAGTCTGTCATACAGAGTGAAGTAAGTCAGAAAGAGAGAGACAAATACCGTATGCTAACACATATATATGGAATTTAAGAAAAAAATAATGTCATGAAAAACCTAGGGGTGAAACAGGAATAAAGACACAGACTTACTAGAGAATGGACTTGAGGCTATGGGGAGGGGGAAGGGTAAACGGTGACAAAGCAATAAAGAGGCATGGACATGTATACACTACCAAACGTAAGGTAGATAGCTAGTGGGAAGCAGCCGCATAGCACAGGGAGATCAGCTCGGTGCTGTGTGACCGCCTGGAGGGGTGGGATAGGGAGGGTGGGAGGGAGGGTGACGCAAGCGGGAAGAGATATGGGAACATATGTATATATATAACTGATTCATTTTGTTGTGAAGCTGAAACTAACATACCATTGTAAAGCAATTATGCTCCAATAAAGATGTTTAAAAAAAAAAAAAAAAAAAAAGAAATAAAAAGGATTATAAGAGGAAAAAAAAAAAAAAAAAAAAAAAAAAAAATTATGGTATTATGGGTTACTGACTTATTCATTTTTTTTCAAACAGCCACCTTTAGGTTTTGTTGATTTACTCTATTATATGCCAGTTTTCTATTTCATTGACTTTTGCTTGTATCCTTCATTTAATTATCTAAATAATTCTAGATTTATTAGTTGGTAGCTTACATCAATAATTTTATACATGTAATCTTTTCTTATATATGCATTTGAAACTACCAATTTCTAAGTGCCAGTTCAGCACATCCCAAAAGTTTCAATAATGTACATATTTCAATTCAAAATATTTTGAATTTTCCATTGTGATTTCTTCTTTGATCCATACATTATTTAGAAAAGTGTTGCTTAATTTATAAATAGTTGTCGACTTATTTGTTATATTTTAGTTATTGATTTCTAGTTATGTCCACTGTTTTCAAATAGCCTAACTTGATGCTTTCAATCTTTTGAAAGGTGTTGACCCTTGCTTTATGGCCCAGAATGTTGTCTGTTTTGGAAAATCTCCCATGTGTACTTAAAAAGAAAGTTTTCCTGCAATTGTAACCTTAGAGAGGATATTAGCCAGGCCAAGTCATTTTCTTGGGTTGTATAAACCTCCTTTGTACTGACTTTTTGTTGTTGCTGTATCAATCAGTGAGAAAGGTGTTAAAATCTCCAAATCAAAATGGTGTATTTGTCTCTTTCTCCATTTAGTTCTGTCAATTGTTGTGTTAAATAATTTGAAGGTATGCAGAAATGAGGAATTTAAGGTTGTGTGTTTTTCTTGGCCTGACCTATTATCACCTGGAAATATGCCTATTTTTCTCTAGTAAAATTTTGTTTCATAAAATTTCCTTTGTCTATTTTTAGTGGTCCTGCATCAATTAATTTCTAATATATAAGATATGTCTTCCTCCATTTTCAATGTCAACATAATTGTGTTCTTATATTTAAAGTGCACTTTTTAATGAAGAACATGTATCTGCATCTTGTTTCTTTTATTAAAACTATTTTTTTCTGGGCTTCCCTGGTGGCACAGTGGTTGAGAGTCCGCCTGCCGATGCGGTTCGTGTCCCGGTCCCGGGAGGATCCCACATGCTGCAGAGCGGCTGGGGCCGTGAGCCATGGCCTCTGAGCCTGCGCATCCGGAGCCCATGCTCCACAACGGAGAGGCCACAACAGTGAAAGGCCCGCGTACCGCAAAAAACAAAGCAAAACAAAAAACAACAAAAATATTTTTTTCTTTTAAATAGGATCTGGTACATTTATATTAAAAATTATTATTGATATATTTGGACCTAAATCTACCGTCTCATCATTTATTTCTAATTTTCCTGTTTGTCCCTTTATTCCTCTTATTTTTCTTCTTTGGGTTTAATCAAGTATTCCTTCTCTATTTATTCTCCTCTATCAAGTATTAGGTAACACAGTCTTATATTACTTTTTGTATTTCAATATGCATCCTTAAGTTAGTTTTTGTTTTTAAATCATCATAAATAATATGACAAACTTTCAACAGTTTACCATCATGTATCAATGTCCTCCTTTTTAAAAAATCTCTTACTGTATATTTTTACTTTTATATATATATATCAACCACCCACAAAATATTATTATTTCTGTATAAAACACTCAACATTCTTTTATATGTACCCACACTTTGTCTTTTCCAATCCACTTTGTTCCTTCTGCAGGACTGTGCTCCCACCTAGAATCATTTTCTATAGCTGGAAATTTTCTTTCTTTTTATTTTTTTCTTCTTTAGTTTTTATTATAGTTTAGGTCTGCTGACAATGAATTTACTCAATGTTTACCTAAATGCATGTTATTTCACCTTTTTACCTAAGTCAGCTTTATTTAGGAATAAAATAAGTTCAATAAAATTCACCAATTTTAAGTGAAATCATGGTATAGAATTTTTCCATTGCCCCCTGAAATTCCCTTGTGCCTGTTTTCAATCTATCCCTTTCTTTTTCTTCCAGCCCTTGATAACCACTTATCTACTTTTGTCAGTAGAGTTTTGTCTGGAATTTCATATAGTCTCTCTCTTGAGCCTAAAACATTTGACATTCATCTATGTTGCTTGTATTACAGTACTCTGGTCTGTTTATTGATGACTGGTATTTTGATGTATGGGTTTACCTCACTTTGTTCATCTGTTCACAAGATAAATTACATTTGAGTTGTTTTAAATTTTGGGGCTTTAAGAATAAAGTTGCTATGAATATTCATGAATAAATTCTTCATGGTCATATGCTTTTATTTTTCTTGGATGAATACCTAAAAGTGGAATTGTTTGGTCATTGGATAGATGTTATATTAAGTTTTTTTTAAAAAAATAAAGAAAAAAATAGTTTCCCAAGCAGATATACCATTTTATATCTCCAGCAGAAATTTATGGAAATTATAGCTGCTCTTTCTTCTCACCAATTATTTGTGTCAGTCTTTTTAATTTAGCCATTCATTTAGCAAAAAGGAGAAGTAACCTGTTATGGTTTTCACAGGCTTTTATCTAATGATTAATGATACTGAATATCTTTTCATGTGATTACTTTTAATTCCATATCTTTTTTGATGGAGTATCTATTCAAAAATTTTGCCCTTTAAAAATTAGATTATTTGTCTTATTATTATTTTAATGTAAGAGATTTTTAAAGTATTCTGAATAAAATTCCTTTATTAGATATCAATTTTGCAATTTCTTTTCCTAGTTTTTGCTTTCCCTTTTCCTTTACTTAAAAATGTCTTTGTAAAAGGAAAAATGTTCTAATTTTGATGAAGTCCAATCCATTGATTTTTTTTTTTCATTTATGGTTTATGTTTGTCAAACCCAAAGTCATAAAGATTTTTTTTCTATGTTTTCTTCTAGAACTTCTATTGTTTAGCTTTTACAGTTAGGTACATTATTTATTCCTAATTAATTTTGTGAATGTTGTAGGGAGATGATGTTTATTTTTTTCCAACATAATTATCCAGTTTTTCTAAAACCATCTGTTAAAAAGGGTATCATTTCTCTGTTGAATTACTTTGTCAAAAACTAATCAGATATATGTAGATATATTTCTAAACTCTTTATGTTTCATTAATTTGTCTCCCTGTGTCAGTACTGCACTGTCTTAATTACTTACTTTAAAATAATGCTTGAAATCATGTATAATAAGTCCTACATTTTTTTTCTTACTTTCACATTTTGATTTGGCTATTCTATATCCTTTGCTTGCTACATAAATTAAAAAATCCTTTTGTTGATTTCTATTAAAAGTTTTCTGGGATTACAATTAACATATAAATCAATACATTAAGGATGAATATATTAACAATATTGAATCTTGCATTTATTTTGTTAAATTCTCCTTATGTACTTCATATTTTTATGTTATTGTAAATGGTACTTTTAAAACTTTTAATTTCTAATCTTCCTTTCCAATTTGTGTGCCTTTATTTCTTTTTTCTTGCCTTGTTGCATTGGCTAGAATTGTCAGTACAATACTGAATAAGACAGGATGAGAGCAAAGATTTTTGTCTTGTTTCACCTAAGGGTGAAAAACATTATGTTTTGCTGTGAAGTATGGTGTTTGTTGTAGGTTTTCATAGATGCCTTTATAGGCTGAGGAAGTTCTGCTCTATCCCTAGATCCCTGGAAGATTTTATTAGTATGAGGAAGTCCTCTTTTCTTTCTATTTCCTAAGAGCTTCTTTAAAAAAAAAATTGTAAGTGGATGTTGAATTTTGTCAACTTATGTTCTGCATTTATTGAGGTGATCATATGGTTTTAGTTATTTTAGTCTGGTATATAGTCAGTTACATTAATAGATGTACAAATGTTAAAGCAACATGGCCTCCCTGAAATGAGCCCCTCTTGGTTATCATCTTTTTAATATACTTCTGGAATCAATTAGCCAAAAGCTTTATTAATTTTTTTTTTTATGTGGCTTTATTTTCTTGTAATGTCTTTGCCTGGTTTTGGCAACATGGTCATACTAGCTTCATAGAATGAGTTGGGAAATATTTATACCTGTTTTATTTTCTGGAAGTGTTTGAGTGGGATCATTATTATTTTTTCCCTTTCATATTTGATGTAATTCACTACTGTAGCCACCTGAACATAGATTTTCTTTATGGGAAGGTTTTCAAATACACATTCAATTTATTTAATTATTATAGGGCTATCCATATAATCTGTTTCTTTTGAGTGACCTTTGGCATTTTATGTTGTTCAATAAATTTTTCCATTTCTTCTTAGTTGTCAAATTTATAGGCAAAAATTTGTTCCTAGTATTCCTTAATATTCTTTTATGTTTCTGTTGGATCTATAATGATGTCTTCTCTTCCATTTCTGATGCTGGTGATTTGTAACATCATTTTTTTCCCTTTCAGAATTGCCTAATGTTTATCAAAATTTTATTGGTTTTCAAAGAATTAAATTTAATTCCATTGAGGTTTTTAAAAATTTATTTATGTTTTCTACTTCATTGATTTCTGCTCTTACTTTTAGTATTTTATTTATTCTGCTTACTCTGGGTTTATCTGCTCGTTTTTTTTCCTCAAGATCTTTAGGGTGGGAGGTGAGGTTATTAATTTTAGACTTTTTTTTATTATCTAATATAAGTATTTGATTGCATAAAATTATCTCTATTCATTGTTTTAGCTGTGTTCCACAAATCTGATATCTTGATTTTTCATTTTTATTCATTTTAAATACTTTCTAATTTCTCTTATGATTTTTTCTTTGACCCATCTTTATATAATTGTTGTTTAATTTCCAAATATTTGTGTATTTTTTCAAATATCTTTCTTTTATTTATTTCCAGTTTAACTGCATTATGATCAGAGGACCTACTTGGCTTCATTTCAGTCTTCTTAAATTTAGAGGTTTGTTTGTTTTTTCCTTAGAATATGGCTTATCTTGGTCAGTGTAAAATGGACACTTGAAAAGAATATACATTCTGCTATTTCTTGGTGAAGTATGCTATAAATATCAATTAGATCAAGTTGATTGAAACTTGAATACTTACACCCTCATGCTGGTTTTGTCACGAATTTTAATTCTACATATTCTATAAACCCTATGCAGTGTTTTCTGGGGTGGGGTGGGGTATAGACTACCAATTATCTTTAAAATTTACTAAAATGTTTTTGGGGGGGGGCTATGGACTACCAATTATCTTTAAAATTTACTAAAATATAATAATGACTGCCATATACACTTATCTATATGGTCATCATTTCTGGTGCTCTTTATAGTTTACATTAATTCAAATCTCTATCTGGAACCATTTCCCTTCTGCCTGAATAAGTTAATTTTAATACTTTTTATTGTGCATGTCTACTGTTTATAAACTCTCTCAGCTTCTGCTTATTTAATTAATCTTAATTACTCTTATTTATTGAAGATGTTTGTGCTAGCTAACGAATTTTCAGTTGATAGCCTTTTTTTTTTCTTTTAGTTCCGAAAGATATCCTTACTGTCTCTGACACATGCTGGGTTTTGTTTTTTGTTTTTTGTTTTGTAACAAAATCTGCTGTTTTCCTTATGTTTGCTCCTCTTTATGCAGTGTGTCTTTTCCCCTTCTCTAGTTACTTTTAAGATGTATTTCCTATTCCAGAATTTTGATTACGATATTCTGCAGTGTGGTTTTTCTTTAAGTTGATTTTTCTTAGGGTTCATAAAGATTGTTGGATCAGTGGATTTTTGGTACTCATCAAAGGTACAACAATTTGCATACTATATTTTCAAGTATTTTTCTTCATTTTTTCTTATTTCTGAGATTTTATATATATATACCTGATATTGTCATCCCACAGATTACCCTTACTATGTCCATTTTATTTTAGTCTTTTTAGTCTCTTTGCTTCATATTGTTCAGTTCCTATCACCATGTCTTCAAGTTTATGGTCTTTCCTTTTGCTTTGTCTATTATGCTTGTATTTCCACCCAGCATATTTTTTTATTCAGATGTTTTTCTATCTATAGCAGTTTCATTTGTCTTTTAGAGACATTGTATTGTTCTATCATATTTATGTTTTCTTTACTTTTGTGATCATACTTTTTTATAGCTGTTTCAAACTCTTTTGTCTTCTAGTTCCATGATGTGTGTCATTTCTGAGTTTGTTTTATTGATAAATTAGTCTCCTAGTTAGTAGTCATACTTTCCTATTTCTTTGTATGTCTGGTGATTATTTATAGATTTCCAGATATTGTTAATTTTTTTTTTCTTTTGGATTGCTGGATTTTGTTGTATTCCTTTAAATAGTGGTGAGTTTCCTTCTGGTACACAGTTAAATATGGAACCAGTTGGATTATTCTGACGCTTGTTGTTGGATTTTGATGGAGGGTGGCTGGTTAAGTTGTGTTCTGAGAAGCTGTTGCTACAGTGTTAAGTTAGCACCATTACTAAGGTGATAACCCCTGAGCTTTCCTTCCAATGCCTTGTCCATTATGAGAGCTGTTGTTGGGAAAGAAACAATTCCCAGCTCTGTGTGAATTCCAAAACGTGTTCCACCTACTTCTTTTCAGTGAATACCAAATGATACAGGTTTCTTTTCATTCCAGTATAGTCTTCTGCTTTGGCCCAGCCTACACTGGTCCTAGAGAAGAAAAAAGACAGTGTGTAACAAATCACCAGGGTGGTTCCTTCACTCTTTGGGAATGTAGATCATCTTATTCTTAGTGTGTTCACTGCTCTCAGATATCTTCAAATTATGATTTTCACATTTACCATGTTATTTCTGATTGTTATAAAGAAATATTAGCTGTCATGACTTACTACCATCGACTTAGAAAAATCAAATGATTCCTATAGACCCAAGTCTGTAGAAAAAAATTGTACTCAATACATAGATGTATCCTCACTAAATGTGCCAGGTATTCACCAAAGTGGAGTTTATCTATTAATTCTCATAAAAATAGCAGTGCTAGTGAGGTATCCTGTTATACCCCTGGGGGAGTCAGTTTCCACCTTTGCAGAGCTTACAATCTATTGAAACATAAGAAAAAGAGGAAGACTTTCCCAGCTTGACACTGTCTGTAAAGCAGGAGGACCCATTCACGGGATACCCAGTTACAGATGTTTGGTCGACAGACGGACACAAGGCTGGATGCAGGGAAAGAACTAGAGGTACAGATTGAGAGCTACCCACACAGGGCACATTTTGAACTACAGTCTTAAGATGATATGGTCCTAGCTAGAGATTAATAAATGGATATATATTTCCTAGAAGCCTTGGGAGACTGGCCAGCTTTATCTTGGCCATAGTAGGCCATCTAAATTATGTCACTTAGATCATGGCAGGTATGAGCCAAGCTGTAGTCCCGTCTCATCCTGTAACAGCTCTTGATCTCATTGTCCTCAGTGAGGATTCTTGTTAGGGATGGTTGTGACCTTGCTGACCCTGGTCTGGTATGATCTTAATCACTCTAAGAGCTTTAGTGCATTCCTGGAATGAACATATCAGTGTGAGGCCAAAGCCAAGGACTCTTGATCACCTTCCAAACACCATCCATGTACTGAAGTGCCAACCTGGGAAACCAACCAACATTTAACATTAACCAAAGGTGTTTGAGTTTGGCTTCTCTGGGGAGCAAGTCATAATTCCAATTTTATTTAATTGGAATGGTAAAGAGAATAATGTAATAATGTTTTATGTGCACAAAACAGTACTTTTCAATACTTCATTATGTATGTATAATTCACTAAGATCCCTGTCATGCTTTACTTATTACTTGCAGTTTTTCCCCCCTGGAAATTTACACAATTTATTTTTATAACATTTTCATGTAAAACTAACACCATACTGTGAGCAAGACTTCATAGTTTATATAATTTCCTTGGATTTATTGCTTGCAGTTCCATGTATAAATCCTGGCAATATCATAAATTAGAAATTGCTTCTCTACCTTGTCCATTATATTTATAGATAGGGTCATAATTACCAAAGTATTCATTTTCAAAGTCTCTTGGTTTGACTCCAATCTCATTTATTATGGTTGCATTATTTCTGTAATGCTGTTTATTAGTTGGTGCCAGTCAATATGATAATACATACCCTGTGCTGGAGCCAAGTGGTAGAACAGATATGAAATCCTGTGAGTCACATACTTTACTATCTTGTCAGTAGTCTGTGAATGAAACTAATTAAATATTTTTTTTTCTTGTGTGTTTATAAGATGCACCTATTTGCCATGGTCTGGACAGAGAAATGACTCAGCGACTTGGATATATAGAGAAGGTTGCTGACATATGGTGAATCACATTGCTTTCTCATTAGTAAGACAAGATTCACCTCATTGAGGGGTTTTTAGTCCATGATTTGCAGAGCCCTGAGTTTCCTTGGAGGTGATGTAAGGGATGTCTCTGAGAATTTGAGAGCTTCTTCTCACATCATGACAACAGTGGCTGCATTTTTGTCTTGTGCTTTGGGTATCCATTCATAATTATGTTAGGATAAAAGTTTCTATAGGTCTATATGATCTGTGATGTCATGAGGCAACTACTTAGATTGCTATGGATGTGGCAGAAAGAATAGTTAAATCATGAGCCCATGAAGCTCTTTGCCTACATGTGTGGAGTACCCAGGGTGAGGGTGAAAAGAAGGGACCTCATTAAATGAGTCTTAGCTCATTCCCCAAGCCTAGCTCCTGGGAAAACAAAAAGGCCTAAGGTAAGGTTCCCAGTCTCAACAATCTCATGCTTTAGAGAGGACAGACACGAGGACCCCAGGCAGGTCGAAGTAAGCTGAAGTTGGTGTGGGAACACAGAGGAAGTCCCCTGATTCAACAGGTCCATGGTGCTGGGGGTAGGGGAGGATGGAGGGGAGTTGAGGCAGGCTCCCCACTGAACTGTGGTGGAAGCTAGCTGTAGACTTCTTAGCTTAGGTTGCAAAGTACTTCATTTTAAGATCCCAAATGACTACAAACCTACCTGCTTGTTATTTCTGCCCAAATACTTCAATTACTCAAGTCCATGCATCTACCTCCTTCTCCCCAGTGTGACAAACCCAAATGTCTCCAGAAATGGCCACATGTCCCCATGAAATGGCAAAGTCATCCCGGGTAGAGAACCACTGATCTAAGATTAGGTGCTAATTAAGGACAGGTGTCCAATACCAACATACAGAAAAAAGAACACGTAGAAATGAAAGGAATTTTGCATCCAGAATGTTGACGACTGTCAGAATACATTAAATACATCACATTATTCCGATGCAAAACATTCCTTTTGAGTGATTTTGGTATATGTCTGCCTAACAGCAATTTCAAAGGAAAACAGTTTTGCTTGAAGTGAGAATTTATCCAAAGGTGAAATAAGAGCATCACATCCACCATTTGCCCTGGAAAGATTTAGAATACTTTTTCTCTAGACAGTAGAGGGAGGTTTTTTCCCCTTCCTCTTTAATTTTTTTTTTTTTTTCACTTTTGGTCCACCAGGGATTTTTCAGATTCAGAAGAGAGTATTGATATTTCACAAAAGACAAGTAAAAAGGACTAACACGCAAGCTCTTGGTTGCAAATGGTGTGCAGAAAGAGGTCCCAGAGCGCCAAGAAGAGGACATTTTTTCTTCTCAGCAAAAAGTGCAGAAACCTCAATTAACTTGCAGAAATAAAAGGGACGCAGGAACCTGCCTGTCACTCAAAAATAGTGGCAAAGATATCAGGGGTCTATCGCCAGAACCAGGTTTAAATAATTTGCTCTGCTTGGTCCCAGACTCCCCAGGTCTTCAGTGATCACTGGACGGGGCTCCACTAGCTCTGTGTCCGAGGCTCCTGGACGGCAGATGTCACCTGGCATCGCTGACCCCACATGGGCGCTCACCGTGCTTTCAGCCTTCTGCTCACTGATTCTGCCTTTTAATCTGATACAGGTGGTGGAAACCTTGTCCTCAGAGCCGTCCTTGTTCAGAACCTGTGGTGAGAAAAAGATCACCACACATGCAGCCTGAGCGCGGTGGAATGAAGTTATCTGGATTCTGAAGCTGGCAGAGTTTTGTCCACCGCCAGGGCCCTACAGCAGCCTGATCCTTCCGTCTGCAAATGCCAATTCCCACCAGCTCTGCCCCCAGGCCTCTACTTTTGGCCTCCATCCTAATTGATAACTTGAAGACTTTTTCCTGCTTAAAGAAATCTCTGTTCATCACTTAGAAAGAACAACCCAGAGCTGAGGGATCATCTAGGTTTCATCATACACCATGGATCTCACTTCTCCCACTTTGGAAAATTAATTACATTGTCTGAGGCCTAGAGAGAATTTCTAACCAGGGCTCCTTGTTCGGCTATAAGCCATAGTGTAAAGCCTAACCCAGCCATGACGGAGCCCGTGCACCAGGCATAGCTGTGCTGTCCCGGAGCCTTGCTGATGTGCATGCTCTGGTTTTGTTCCTGATGCTCTGACTCTCTGACCTGAAGCTGTGATCCCAGGGGACACGTCTGGGTTCTCCTCATTGGCGCACGCCAGGTGGTGCAGAAACGGAGCTCTTCCCCGCACCCCCCTGTGGCTGGAGCCCCAAGCAAGCCCACACTCTGTGCCTTTGCCCCCTGTGGCATCTGGGGGAGGGTAGCCTTCCTCACACACATGTGTCATAATAACGACCAAACCAGGAATGTGTGCTGGCACAAAATACGAAAGGCAGCCCTGAGCCACAGCAGCCTCTACAGCAGTAGCCATCAGCATTGATGTATTGATATTCGATTCCAGAAAAGCACACCTAGAAAGCTGAACCCGCGATGGCCACCCAGCAATCGTGGAAAAGGGTGGCCTTTCTGGCCTGAGCCTGGCTTTCTTTATTCCACTATCATTCAGCAAAAGTTTGCTGATGACCACGATGTGTCCTGTGAAAAGCTGGGAGAACATAATGATGAAAAAGACGCAGAGCCGTGTTATCAAGATGCTCAGAGGTCGCTGAGCCATATTCTCATGGGGTTAAGGCACCTGCCTTCCAGGAGGGCTGAGGCCCACAAAGCCAGCCTGCCGAGGGGACAGAGGAGAGAACTGGCCCAGCTGAGCTGGGGAGTCCACGATGGCAGCGTCAGGAGAGGGTGGTGGAGGAGATAAGGTCACAATGACTCTAATTGGATGACTAAGCATTTTCCTGAAGGGTTGAAGTCCACAGAATTCTGTGTTTAGCCAGCACCCTGCCCTGCAGAGGGCTTTGCCAGACGGGTGTGAGCTTGCATGACTTCCTGGTTCTGTAGGCATCCGAGGAACAAATCCTGACCAGGGGTGAGGGGATCCTTTTCCAGCAGCCCCAGACACATGACCAGGAAAGGGTCCCTGCACACCTGCTGCCCCCGAAGCAGGTGCTGACAGCCTTTCATTTACTGGGAATGTGCAGCCCCTCCTCCATCAACTCTGGACCCCCTCCCTCCTGGCCTGATAGTTCGTACCTGAGCAGCTGATGCTCCAGACAGTGCCTTCTGGAGTCTTGCCTATGAAATAGACCCTGATTCCCTTTTGAAGAATAGTCTTCCTTACACACAGAACACAATAATTTTCCCCAATATGGAGTCCTGCTTTCCCCTCCAGGAGGCCTGTTAACTCACACAAACCTACAGGAGGCAGCTGACTTGTTGAGCACCCCTCCCACTGCCGGGCCGCCTATGGCTGGTGGCTGGTCTAATGTCACTCTTGCTTCTCCGTGGCCTTGCATTGCCCACCGTGTATCCTCTAGTTAAAACACCAGCTTTGCCACATGCTTTTCAAAGCCTTTGAGACTTCTCCTCAAAGGCTTTATCCTGACCACTTCCTTGGGATTCCACAGAGGCCTCAGGACCCCTGGCTGCTGGCTTCCATCACACCTGGGGCCGACAGGTGACCCACTCAATATGGGCTCTGACAGCACGTGGGCATTGAACTGCCCTTCTTCCACCCGACAGGAGCCCTTTCTCTTTCCAGCCTCAGCTTTTCTTTGCTATTGAGCCTTTGGAAGTCTGCTGTCATTTATCCTCAAAACATCCAGGGGGCACAGGTCACTATAATTGTCCGAGGTCACAGAGGGACTGGCCAAGGTGATGGGAGGTGAGTGATTTGCCCCAAATTACCTGGTAGGAGTGTGGACACTGGTGTAAAATTGTTCCCCTGAATTAGATTAAGCATCAATGTTGAGTGTTCCCTACCTTCATCTCCTCACCTGGGGCTGGCTCCTTGCTATTTGATAAGATGACTTTCTAACCACCCTACCTTTAATCCATCTTTAAAAAGGATGGAATAGATTGGGTGTACACCTTATTTTAGCTTTATTTGTAGTCTTACTTTTTAAGTTCTTTGCTCTGGGCATTGTAATTGGAGAGGCACTTACTACCTTCCATTTGTAATTCGTATTAATTTAAAATCTGTGAGGCAGGAAAAGCCCAGATCATTATCAATATTCTAACACCCACAGAAAACTTAGTCAGGCACCTTCCAGTTATAAATCCTCTACTCGAGGAGATATTTGTTGTTGGCAAAGATGATCCTGATGTAATGGAAGCATTTAATGTAGAAAATGTTGCTCTATTTCTCTTCATAATGACACCAGACAACCAGGGAGGCAAGGTGGGGGGAGAAGCTGGAGAGGAAGGCTGCCCAAGAAAAGCAATGTGTTGGCTGGGCTGATCAATAAGAAGATTAAGTTAACCCAGTAGAGGACTTATCAATCTTCTTATTGATCAGTTTAGCAAACGTATTAGTATGCTGTTGCAGCATTGCAGGGCTGTCCTGGTGGCATTTCATCAGGTCCGGGGTAGACCAGCTATCCCAGCTTGGCTGGGGGACCTCTCCTTACAGCTCATTCACCAACAGAAAAAGCCACCTCTCCTCTGTTCCTGGGCATGATTGTCCCCAGAGAAAGAGGCTGATGGAGAAACTCAAGTGGGATTAGGTAGGCAGCTCTTAGAAGCTGGCTTCAAATTCAATCAACAAGTTATTTGGTAAGAATTCCGGTGACTCAACTTTTTTTTTTTTAAAAAAAGGATAAAGTGAGATTTTATTCATTGAATATCTAGTGAAAGCTCAAAGAAAATTATTTTAAGTCTTCACATTTGTGAGAGACCCAGTTGTGGTCATTTAACATTCCTTATACGGGCGTCAGAGAAATAGATTAACGTTCATCTTCAGCGTAAAGGCTTTCACATTTTATTCTTTAAAAAAGTAATGTTTTGAAATTATTTGGACAAATGTCAAATAGTTTATTTTGAATCACTTGTATGAAATAATGAAGAGGTTTTGAAGTGATATTTATGTACCTTAAAAATTGTTATTTATTCATTCAATAAATATTTACCGTACATAAAGTCCAAGTCTTTCCTCTTCTGCTATAAGGCCATCTATTCTGTACAGCTGATGGTCAACCCCTCCAAGGGCAGGAGAAGGGAACAGAGTCCGATGACATCATTTCCCTGAGCTGCAGTGCAGCTTTGCTCTGTACTCATTCACCACAGTGAGAAAACAGCAAATCCTGAGCCTAAATATTCCCAATTAAGAATATCTGTCTCTTGAGTAATTTTATTGTAAAAATAAGTTCCCTTTCTAACTAATTCCACCTCATTTCATAAAGGAGAAATACTTGCCCAAGATCAGTTACCTCTTACTTCCCTTCAAAACGTTTAGAACTGGAGTTCCATTCCAGGGGGACTTGGATGCCATCACATCTTAATGCATTAGAGACGGGATAAACGTACAGTGCACCTTGCAGGGGGAAACGTGCTTAGCTACAAGGAAGAAAGAAATGTTGTCTATTTCTCTGAGGAACTCTTGGCCCCTCTGGGGAATTCTTGTGAAAATCCTGGGGAGAGGAGTCAAATGCCAGAGGGTGTGGACAGTGAGGTTTTGGAGAGAACCCCGGATGGAGACGGGGACAGCCACCTGTGATTATTACGTCTTCATCTCCTGTAATTTATTGCCTTCAATGGAGAAAATTGGGGGGGGGGTTCATTTATTTGTTAACTTATCCAAAAATATTTATGGAAAGCTTCATATTTTGCCAAGAATTGGGGCTGAAAGATGAAAATACATGTTCTGTGCCTTCCCCAAATCCAGAGTCTAGACAGAGAGTAGGCGTGTGTTGCTGTGCCCATTTTGGGGGAACAGGGACCTCTTTAAGGTGTGTCACTTCTTTGTGTGGGTGTAGGGACCATCGAACACCTTGCAGCAAGTTGTCCTTATGGGAGACCTCACTGCAGTGCCCTCCATCGGTTGTGTGAAAGCAAGGCAGAAATCATCCTTTTTCTAGAGAAAGGGAAAAACAATGTAACTTTGTCCGGTTTTGGGAAATGTACCATTTGATGTGCTGGCCTATGCAGGAAGGTGGAGTTGGGACAGGTAAGCAGGAGGGATGCTGACCTTCCAGGACCAGCCTGGGACTCTGATCCTTCCCAAGTCTATTTTAGGGTGTGTAGTATGGATGGCCACAACATACTCAGTTTGCCTAAATAGAAAAGCAAGATGAAAGATCCCTGGCCACACACCTCTCTGGGCAGGACTGGGCCTGGTCTGGTTGAAGTGGCTCTGAGGTCTGCAGTAACGTTGGATCCTGGCTCATCTATGGAGACTGTGCATGGCTCTTTCCTTCAGGACAACTCAGCTCTAATTCAAGTCCTAAAGGACACTTTCCGGCTAACCTGGGAACCAGGTGGAGTCCTCATATGCAGCAAGGAGTTTTCAAGACACAGCAAGAAATAGTGCTTTCGTCAGCTTCTTATACCAGAAATTATGAATTCGCTTCCATCTTCAGATATAGCATTTAGGGGAAACAACCATTTTAGGGTTTTCTGATACAGATCGTTAGTTTTGTAAAGCTGGTTATATACACAGCAAATTTTTAGCAAAGGAAAACATGAACTTGAATCATAGAGCAATGCTTACCAAAGGGTGGTTTGCAAGACTGCTAGGATCAGATTCAAATAATGAGCTAGCTACAAATTTTGATTTCTAGGCCCTGCCCCAGAACTAATGAATAAAATATCTAGGGTTAGGGCCCAGAAATACTGAATTTTAACAAGTCCTCATAGTAATTCTTATGCCCCTTAAAATCTTAGGGGTAATTTAACAGGCTTGCTTTAAATTTGTTGACCATTATCAATATATTATCAAAGTTTATATATAACTTGTTTATATCATTATAAAGTATATATAAACACACACATATGGTTATAAATCTGTCAGTTTAGAACATACAACCTTCATGTGACTTGCATGGAAACCATGTCTTGGAGCTTGAGTCCTAGATGTCTTTAACCCAACACTGACCTGCAGTAAGTATATAGTTAAAACCTCAGACAATTTTCATGGAGGTCTGGTGGAGACTAAAGAGTTAAGTCTGAGCCCCAGGTTTGCATTACTTAGAATCCAAACATGATTTGTGCCCTGGTGGATGGGGACTAAACACTCAGACAGAAGGAAGTGAAATATCTGAGAGGACCTTGTAGGCATCACAATGGGTCCACCTGCACTGGGAGATTCTATGTAGAACTCACTACCTGTGATGAAACCCAGATGTCCTTGTGAAGCTGAGGCCGTGTGTCTTTCGTGTAGGGCATGTCCCTAGAAATGGGTGGACATAGAATTTGGGAAAGCACGTGCCTGGGAAAAGGGCGCTGCAGAGGCATCTTAGAGTGGCTTCTGTGAAATGAAAATTCTGTTTCCATTTGTAGATTTGACATGTAAAAATTAATCCAAGAAGGACACCCACACATATGAGATACATTAGTTTCTGAATGAGGTGGAGCTTTCTAACAGTTTCTCCAGGATGGGAGGCCCTGCCTTCCTGTCTGAGAATAGAGTGGGCAGCTGCCTACCTCCAGGCAAATTAAGCCTGGGTGGGTTCGCTGAAGGCCGTGACCTTTGTGGTTCCTTCTAAAGCTAAGAGTAATCTGGGTCTGTTCAATGATAGGTGGATAAAAGCAAAATTTCACCCAAAAGCCCCTGTTTACATCTTGGGTAGCCAACAAAGCAGTGAAACCAGTGGCTCAAGAAAGCCAAAGGTTTAGAAACATCATCTCCAAAGCCGCTTCTTACTGAAATACCTGGACCTGACAAAACAAAACTTTTGTCTCCGGCTCAGGAGATTTCCATCTGTCATTCCGACCGCGAGGCAACCCCAACCTGCAGACAAAGCTTGTGGGCTGTCAGCTGCTTTCCCAAGCTGGGACGGCGTCGAGCATTGAAGCTTCCCTGCTCTTTCCCTCTGTTCCCCTTTGGGGTCAGCATCACACATTTATGGAATCACTAACTGTGTTGAAGAGGGTAGCTTTTGAGAAGGGAATGGAGTTTTTCCCTTTGCTCAGAGTTAATTGGCCATAAGGGGCCCAGGTCTGCATTGTGGTCTCATTAGTGTCAAGTTTTAGCTAAATGACCTAACTGATCCACGTCCAGAGCCACCGTCCTCATCCGCCAGGCAGAGGAGTGTTGTCCGTAGACCCATCTACATCGTGGTGGCTGGAACTCAGGAGGCCATGGGTCTGAGGAGAACATGGTCCTTTCCAAATTGGCTCCAGCCTTTGTAAGACTGTGGTGCGACCTGCACTGACTTGAGCTTCTCACCTGCCGGCTTAGTCCAGGTGAGTCTCCTGTGGCTCCCCAGTAGCCCCTGAGAACGTGGACACGCAATGTGTGGACGTGAGGACGGCAGGGACCGTCACCTGCTCTGTGCTCACACACCTGAGACAGCCAAGGGGTGAGAAATAAGTTGTGACTTATCTATAAGTCCTCCTCATTTAGAAAGAAGAAATGGTAAGATTATAAACACCCACAAGTAGCTAAGTGTCAGGAGGGGCCATCTCAGCCTGGGCTCCTTGGAGAGCCAGGGCCGGAGGAGTTGTGCACAGCTGTTTGCTGGGGTGAGCTGGGGGCCGGGTCAGTAGGGAAAGAGGAGACAGGACGGTGTGGGGAGAAGTGACCTGCTCTGTGGTGCAAGACGAGGTCTCACCGGTGCTGGAGTTGGATGACCCTCAGACTCCTCCGAGCAGCTGGGTCTTGTCTTCTTTCACGGCAGGCGATTGGCGGCCCCTGGAAGGGGCAAGACCTTGGGGCAGGCAATCCTCTAGGCTGTTTGTTAGCAAGTGATATTCCCAGCATCCCATGGGGATAGATGCCTCAGCCCTGAAGAGAGGTATGGGTGGAGGATCCTAGGATCCCCTACGGGCATCACCCAGTCCAAATCCGATGGAGGAGTCCCCGTACCATGACTCTGACAGACGGTCACCCAACACCTCCTGGAAACTTCCCAGTCCCCGTGGCCACTCAGCTTATTTTTTTTTAGCCTAATTATGGAGCTATAAAACGTTGTCTTCCTTTTATCCAGCAAAATATGCCTTTTTATAACTTTCACCTATTACTGATATACATACAAGAAGGGGCAATTAAAAAGCCACCCGTTGGTCTTCTTTCTGTCATAAAAAAAATCTATTTCTTCTTTCCATCCAGAGGTCTTTAAATAATCAGGGAGAGTCATCACGACCCTTGACTAACTTTCTTTTCTTCTCTCAGCTAAGCAGATACTACGGTGTCCTGAGAGCAGACGCACAGGAGTGAGGACAAACTAAGGAAGAAAAGGTCTTTGAGAAATCTTCAAAATCACTTAGCCCAGGAAAACTCTGGGGAGAAAGAGAGAGTGATGGTTGAAGTTGGGCTCCCGTCTGGGGGGAACACGTTCCTTGGGTGTGATTCTGACCTAATGACCTGGTGCTTGGCAGGGAGGGGGCAGCCGAGGTTCCCCAGATCGATATCAGACTCGCAGATGTTTGCCAGAAGCTAGTTCAACGACAGGCCATTCCTGCCTGCCTTAACCAAGGCCGCCTCCTCTCACTGCTGCCCTACCTTCCTTTCTGAGGCTCACAAGGCAGCTGGGCATGTTCACACTCTTTCTGGCTGAAACATCTGCTCTGCAAAGCAGGTATCCTGGGAGGCAGGGGGCATAAAACTGGAAAACTCAAAAAAGAAAAACAAGAAACAATAGATTCTACCTCCAAGGCACAGGATAAGGCCCTCTTCCTCCAGGCCAGTATGAACAAGTTCCTCCAAAGGGAGGGTCTGGGGTGTCCCCTGCCATCCCCAGGCCGACCCTATGTAGCGATCTGTCCTTAACACAGGCGGAAACCATCTGGGAACATCAGTCGTTAAATGTTTGATGTCCATGGAAAAATAAAAATGCAGGTAGCATATGTGACCTAAGTTTCCTCATCTGTACGATGAGGTGATCCTCAGGGCTTCCACTCATATAGAGGGAAGTATAAAAATATTTAAAAATAGGTCACTAGTATCAGGTAGGAAAAGAAAATAAACCCTTGAACAGGCCATATCTAAACCCAGAAGTTACATAATATTATTAAGCAAAATAAATTATTTCTGGCTGTTAAATAATGGTTTTATTTTTGAGACGTGTGCTTTTTAAATTTTACTTATTACTTTTAAGTTTTATTATTTATTTCTTTCAATTTGGAGGCATGAGCCCCGTCCTGTTCGTTATGCTGGCTGCCACCCGCTCTGTGAAGCCAGTGGGAGAACCACTCTCATTTCTGCTTACCGATCCCGAGGGAAGGGTTCTGACTGGCCAGCTTGAGTCAAGCATCCAGCCACGGAAGGCATGAGCCGACCTGTGCCAGGCTTGCCTCTGAGCCCCTCACTCATCGTTGCAGAGGGGCATCCTCCTGGTTGAGGTGCAGGTGGGCCCTGGACAGCACACACTGGTACTTAAATTTTGGAAGCACTTCTATGACAGTTGGCAGATAGCAACTGCCATGAGGCCCGGGATGTCACACCTCAGCCAGTGGGACCTCCAAAGCCCCAGACCTCCTCACCACCTAGCAACCAGAGGGATACATGATCTGGCGTCCAGGCATCATCCCTTTGGTTGATCAGCGGCCAATGTGCAGGACATTTGTTTGTTTACTGCTCCCCCAGGAATAGGGGTGTTGTGGGGAGGGAGCTTAGGTGGACAGGGTGGTTGTCAGTTTCTAGAAGAGCCGAGTTGGGGTGAAGCAGCAGACAAACAAATGTTTCCAGGACACCCATCCAGCTGACCTGAGGTGACCAGCGGGGTCTCCAACAAGCTTTTTGCCTCTCTAAACCTCTGCTTCATCATGGGTCAGGGGGCAGAATTCCATTCGACCCTGTGGTATGTACAGCACTTGGCATACAATAGGCTAAAATAAGTGATCATCCGGAATGTGGGTTTTAGCAACCAGGAACTCCCTCCAAAGAAAACCATACGGAAAATATGTCTCTCTGCTGTCCCACTATTATTGGAAAACGGTAGCACTAATTCTATCAGAAACTTGAAATAATTGAGAATGTTATCAATAACCTGAAACTATTGGAGTGACATGAATTAATTCATTTAATTTAATAAATTATCTTCAATCTAGAAATAGAAACTCTGACTCTCTTTACATATTTGATCATATGAATAAAGATACGTTGATATCTTCTAATGCTCCAAAGTATATGGATAATGTTTAAATAAATGGGTCATTTTAGTGGCACATTTAAACGCTCTTGGATATAGTTGATTGTTCAAATTGTAAAGTATGGTATAAGTAGATTGTATTAAATTTTATAATGCAAAAAACAACCATCCTTGCATCATGACAAACAAGTCTATAAATTCAAGACAAAACTCAACGGAAGTCAATATAGCAGTGATTGTTCTGCCCCCACTGGGTAGAGCCATAGTGAGGAGGCCCATTTTTACAGCTGCTCCAGTAAATAGCACCACCACTGCCCCGGGAACTCAAGCCAGAACCGTTGGTCCTCCCCCTTCCTCCCCACCCACGTTCATTACACCTCTTTGTTGTGTTGCCACCGCCATTGATCAGGGTAACATCTTCTCATTTAAATCAGGGAACAACCTCTTAACTACACTTCTTGTGTTCACATCAAGCCCCGCGATCTCCTCTCATACAGAAAACATCTGTCAGACCATGATGCTCCCACATTTGCGTTTCTTTTGCATTTTGGATTAAGTCCGTCTCCCTGCTGTGACCTGCAGAGCATGGGAGGTGTGACCACCATGGGAGGTGTGACTGCTCTCTCCCCTGTGACACCCTTGGCCCTCCAGCCCAGAGCAGCCTCCTCCTGCCATGTCCCACCTCACCACCTTGCCTCTTCTGGGCAAGGCAAGCTCCTTCTCCATCCCAGCGCCGAGCCCCAGCGTAGCTCCCAGGAGCTGCCCACCTGAACTGGCTCCCGTGGCTAGGCCATCTCTACACCCTGGCTGCGTTGTCCTCAGCACTCCTCACAAGGCACATTGGCATCTGGGTTGGCTGCTTCATGGGCTTGTTCTCTGTCCCTCTCACTAGAATCGAAATGTCCTGGGGGCAGAGTTTGCCTGTTTAGCTACTACCAAATATTTGATTACTTGCACAGCAATTGGAACCTGGTAGGGAATTAATGACTCTTTACCAAAAGGATGATTTCAAAAGCTGAGTGCAAAATAAGCACATAATTACAATTACTACAAGTGCAACGAAGGAAGAATGCCTGAGCTTATAAGGAGGTGTAGCAGTCACTCTGTGCTCAAAAGCTTGAAATCTCATTGCTTACTTACATGTGTTAAAAAAAAAAAAGCACATTTTAACAAGCTAACCCTGATAATTAAGTAATCGATGTTTGCCAAGCATGGTTGTAGATCAACAAGACGTAATAATAAGTAAATTCATACAAAGCACCTGTGGGCCACAGACACCCATTCTGGTGTAGGTTCTCCAGAGATGTATGGATGTTTCTCATTTAAATGAGTGCACTCCAGCAAGCTATCTTCAAATTCTTCTTGAATCTTGTGACAATTTTTTGGTTTAGGGAAGATCTGCCCTATACAAACAGTGAGAGATTTTTGTAGTATTCTAGACACAAACAGAAATAGCACTAACAAAAGACCATAATAATATTAATTTGCTAGACTGTAGCACAGTCATAAAGAGGTTCTTCATGGCCATCTCCTTCAAATTGATTACTACAAATCTAGAGACCCAGGTAATATTACCCCAGATGTTAACTAGCCATACTGTCTGGACTAAGTTGGTCGCAACACTTTTGTTTGTAGAATAATGAGCATTCTAAAGATTAAGTCCAGACATTAGGGAAGTATTATAAATAAACTAACATTTTAAAAACACATCTAACTATTTGAATGCAAATTCATATTAGAGGAACAGAAAACATAGGCATATGCATTTGTAAAGTATTTTATTTTTCTTTTGTAAATAAAACATTATTTCAGAGATAACATGTACCACTTTTACAGAAGATACCAGAAACATAAGGCAAAATTAAGCAGACATTATTTTTATTGAGCAAATAATGAGGCTTCAGACTTGTAAGGGATAAAACTAGCTTTCTCTCTGAAAAATTGAGCTCTTTTTAAATTAGGACATCAGCTGAGGACTTCTTTAATCATAGACAAAGGAGGATGTTTTAATAATATGCAACGTTATTCATTCACAAGTGTTTATGGATTGCGTACAATGTGTTAGACATTGGTCTTGATACTGGGGATGCAGTAGTGGATGAAAGTAGCAGATTCTCCTGCCCTGCCTATCAGGAGCTGACATCCACATGGAGAACTGTAAGAGCAAGCAGTCCTGGGCACTTCCGTTGCACCAAGAACTTTACATGACTAACTCATTTGTATGTGCAAGTACTCTTATATTATCCCCAGCTTTTAGATGAGACACTATGGCACAGAGAGCTCAATAACTTACCTGTGGTCACAGAGTTAGTACCCAATCCAGCACTCTTCCCCTGGCTGACACTCCTTTGTGTAGTTAACCAATATTTACTGAGCTCCTGCTATGTGCCAAGCACTGTACTAGACACTTGGAGATCCCTGGTGAAGTAGACAGAGAACAATTCTGCTCCCACTTGGTCTTATGGCATTTTAGAGCCACAACTCTGCATTGCTCTCATCATGGTGATATCAACTGACAACTCAGTGGATGCTTTGCTTATGCATGGAGGTAGGTGCCTAACCCAGGGGTAAAGGGATGTTTTTGAAACCAAACTGCAATTAGGATATTGACATTGTATAATGACCTCACTTTCAAATTTTCCTTTCTACCTAACTGACAAAATCCCTATGATCATATAGAATGTACTAGGAGAAGACTCTAATGATCCCAAATAACTCAATCTTCTCCTCAATAGTATAAGTTTATGAGGATTTTATCTCTCTGACTCCTGAGGAGGTAGAGGATGGTAAATTAGGAAGTTGGAGTTTACTTCAGGGGATAGTAGACAGAATAATGGCCCCCAAAGACATCTACATTCTAATACTTGGAAACGTGAATATGTTATGTCACGTGGCAAAAGGGATTAGGTTGCAGATGGAATTAAGGCTGCTAATCGAATAACCTGGACATCCTGGGTTATCCGAGTGGGCTGGATATAGTCACAAGGGTCCTTATAAGTGAAAGAGGAAAGCAGGATGGTGAGACTCAGAGAAGGAGATGGGACAGAAGAAGAGGTTGGAGATGAGATTGCTGGCTTTGAAGACGGAAGGGGCCATGAGCCAAGGAATACGGATGTTATGATCTAAATATCTGTATCTCCCTCCCAAATTTATATGTTGAAATCCCAAAGTGATTGTATTAGGAGATGGGGCCTTTGGAAAGTGATTAGGTCATGAGGGTGGATCCCTCCATGAATGGGATTAGTACCCTTTTAGAAGACACCTCACAGGGCTCCCCTGCCCTTTCCACCATGTGAAAATACAAGAAGTCTACATACATTTCTGCTGCTTAGAAGCCATCTCGTCTGATCATTTTACTCCCCTTTGCATACTTTCTTCTGTATTGGGGGTCATATTTTTCCTCTTTAGTGGTTTAGGCTAAATTTGCTTCTGTTCTAATCTCTCATGCTTCACTGACTACTGTCAATCAGCTGCTTATTTAGACTTTATAGGACAGTCACCATCTTCACTCTACAAATTGACTCTCCAGAAATTGCTAGCACAAAATATTGAGAGAAATCTTGGATGTTTTCTGTGGGACTAAGAGATCATTGCAACTGTATGACTCTAAGTTACCCTTGGTGGACTGTGTCTCTCTAAACAGAGTCTCCAGAGAGAAAAGAATCCCTGCGTGTACAGGTAACCTGGGTGTGTAATCAGGGGACTGACCCCTGGAAAGAATGATCCCATTTATAGGAGCTGCACAAAGTGAGGTGGCCGTCAAAAATGCACCTTTCACTTTGGCTCAGATAGCAAACTAGTTTACACTCTTCAGCCCAAGTAGTTAGGGATAATACTTCAGTCTTGGATTTCCTCTTGGCCAACCCAAGCGTAATTTAAGCCATTGCTACCACTACATACTATACCAGGATTAACACCCAAATCTCCCCCTTATTATAATATTTACAGTATTTTAATATCTGATGAATACTTCTGTATAGCTACTGCTCTATCAGATACTTCAACAAATGATTCAAAGGCCAAACAAGGGTAAAATTAGGCTGATGGGCACATAAACTGAAACTCACACTATTTCAAATGGAATATCATCTTCAGGAAAAAACATAACACTGGTGGAGATTTGGACACTTCTTGGTGGTCTCTTTAGCACTCCAGGGAAGAGATGTGCTTTTGTAGTATGGTAAACAGAGGTGCCACAGTCCCAGATACACAGCCCTACTATGGTCCCCCAGATTCTGTTTAAACCTTGTGATCAACTATTGATGAATTGGCACCAGTACGTACACTTCCAAAAGCCAAACCACTAGTAGCACCTTCGTACTTCTGGAAGTCAGCCAACTGGGAAGAGCCTTGCTCCAATAAACTCACCTCTGAGCACCAGTTAAATCATTGGGGGACCCCCTCCCTTCAACCTCTGTTAATGCTCCAACCCCCGAGCCCTATACCATGAAGATAGGTCGACTTTGCTCAGGTGTCCTGTGTCTGAGAGGCATGTCACCCCCCCACTTATGTAATAAAGTCAGCTTTCTGCTCCAGCTCCTGAGTGTGTGGTCTCTCCTTTGAAACTAGAACTCAGAAGGTCTTCTGGCACTTGTCCCCTCACAGAACAAGAACGAAGGTAAATCTGTGAATAAATGAGGTTAAAGGAGAAGAACCCAGTAATCAGAAATATAAGATGATAATGACAATAGAACTTCAGTCACTTAAGAATATCCCATGTTAAATCCCAACATGAAATTCAACAACTTTTTCTAGTGACAATATGAGAGGAAATAAAATTCTTCAACTGTATATTTATATAAACTTGAATTATGAAGTCTTGAGAAAAACAATGTGAGAAATTTCTTATTTCTAATACTAAGCTTTAGAATCAAATGGGCAGATTACCTTGCCAAAGTTCAATTTGGCTTTGGATAAATTTTGGTTATGTATCCATTCATTTAAAAATAAGAATTGAATTTATACTTCTTTTTTCAATGAATGGGCACTGCCTCGATTAGTTCCTTGAGATCACAGAGTACCAGGCTGCAAGGAGTCTGAATATGGGGCTGGACTTGCGGACCTAATTAATATACATTTAGTAGAAAGACATTTTAAAACCATCTTCAGGGAATATTTTATGCTGTGTACCTAACAGAAACATCAGAAAATGCCCAGCTGTGACTCCTTCATCTTGTGCTGTGACATAGCTATAACGTGGCAGTATGCTACCTTCTTCTTGGTACATGGAAAGCACAGTGATTTCTAGATGCACTGGAGCAGTGGGGAGACCATTAAGAAATAAAAGGTGAAATACTATGCTACAAGTATGGGCAAGGTTTTAAAGTTCGTAACTGTGCATGATTTAAAAACATAAGGAATGATTTTAAGCAGAATACATTTGTTTACTTTCTTATAACAGTACAACTGATTGATTGATTGGTTTCAGTTAATAGTAGTAAGAATTAGATTTTTTTTTTTAGAGAAGAGAAAAAAATAGAATTACAGAAATCCAATGATTTTCCAGATCGATCTGATTATCTCAATGATTAGATTTTCCTTTTCTAATTGATCTTTAAGCATCAGCCATGAATTCTTCTATGTAGAAAAAATGATTTTATGAGTCCTGAATTTATACACTATATCAATCAATGTGGAAAAGGAAAGTCAACCAGACAAGAAAAACAGTAAACACACAGCCTAAGGAAGGCAGACACTTTCTACATTTTAAAGTAGTTAATTTATTTTTAATTACATTTTCTACATTTATTTATTTATTTATTGCGGTACGCAGGCCTCTCACTATTGTGGCCTCTCCCGTTGTGGAGCACAGGCTCCGGACGCGCAGGCTCAGCGGCCATGGCTCACGGGCCTAGCCGCTCCGTGGCATGTGGGATCTTCCCGGACTGGGGCACAAACCCGTGTCCCCTGAATCGGACTCTCAACCACTGCGCCACCAGGGAAGCCCCTACATTTTCTACACTTTAAAATCAAATTAATTTTATTCAAGGGAGGGCAGGATTCCTGACTGTCCAGAAGCTCTCAGGTGGGGACTGGGTTGGGCGAGGCAGTGAGATTTGAAGGAACAGTGAGGCATTTAAGCGGCCTTTATTGTTAGGTTGACTGTTATCAGGAAGGCAAGACAGGATGGTGGAGTAGAAAGACCCTGAGCTCACCTCCTCTCACATCAAAATTACAACTATTCACAGAACATCTATCAATGGAAAAGACCAGAACCTACCAGAAAAGATCTTCTACAACTAAAGATATAAAGAAAGAACGATAAGGGACAGAGTCGTGGTATAGTTAAGACCCACAAACAGGAGAATAATTATATTGCAGAGGTTCTCCCCAGGGAGTGAGGGGTCTGAGCCCCACCTCAGGCCTCCCAGCCCTGGGTTCCTGTGCCCGGAGGGCAAACCCCCAGAACGCTGGCCTTGAGGGCCAGTGGGGCTACTTTTGGGAGACCCAGAGGGCTGTGGGAAACAGACTCCTCTCCTAACGGGTGCACACATAATCTCACCCACTCTGCAACCCAGGGCAGAAGCAGTAATTTGATAGAAGCTTGGGTCAGACCCCCTGCTGCTCTTGTAGAGCCTCCTGGAGAGACAGGAGGCATTGCAGGTCACTCTGGGGACACAGACACTGGCAGCAGCCATTGGGGAACTCCTTCTACTACCTGGATGCTGGTGCTGACAAGAGCCATTTTGGAATCTTCCCCCCTCCTAGCTTATTAGCTTCAGGACTCAGACCTGCCCATGTCCACCAGACTGTAGGAACCAGTTCTGGCCAAGCAATCAACTGGGCAGAGACACAGCGCCACCCACCAGCAGAAAGCCTTCCTTAAGACCCCCGGAGTTCACAGCCACCCCTGGGCACTGCCCTGCCCACCAGAGGGCCTAGTGCACAGACACTAGACCTGGGATTCCCAAAGCTCTACAGCCAGAGACCCCAGGACCCAGTTCCACCCACCAGTGGATAGGCACCAGCCCCAGAATGCCCTGAACTGCTGCCCCAACCACCAGCCATCCTACTTCAGCCTCTGGACCAGGCTCACCCTCCAGAAGGTGGACACCGGCCCCAAGAAAACCATAGCCTTACAACCTGCTGTGACAGGACCCATTCCACCTACCAGCAGGCCACCATCAGCTTCAGGACACCCTGGACAGTGCAGCCAGCTGTGTCAGGAACTGGATCTACCCACCGGTGATTTAGTTCTAGTTCAGGGACCCTTGTTCCCTGTAGCCAGACCCCTGGACCCAGCTATGCCCATTAGTAGAGCAGCACTAGACCCAGGACCTGGCTTCACCCACTGGTGGGTGGGCACCAGTTCAAGGATTTTTTGAACCCCAACTCCACCCACCAGTGATCCAGCAGTAGCCCCAGGTCCCCTGGGTTTCTACAGCCAGCCATCTGTGACCTGGCCCCTCCAACCAGTGGCCAGAAGCCTCCACACAAGGCAGGGCCTGGCAACCAACCTGACCTGGGGCTTGACAAGCCTATCAGACCACCCACAATGGTCAACCTACCACAACAGAAGTACACGTGCAGCCCACATAAGGGGAACCCCTGGAGCATATGGCACTAGTGATGAGATGAGAGTGGTTTACCTCAAGAAACAAGAAACATCTCAAATAAACAAATTAACCTTACACCTAATGGAGCTAGAAAAATAAGAACAAACAAAACCAAAGGTAGTAGAAGGAAAGAAATCATAAAGCAGAAATAAGTGAAATAGATACTTTAAAAAAATTGAAAAGATCAATGAAATTAAGAGCTGGTTCTTTAAAAAAAATAAACAAAATTGATAAACCTTTGGCCAGACTCATCAATAAGTAGAGAGGGCTCAAATCAACAAAATCAGAAATGAAAAAGGCTAAGTTACAACCAATATCACAGATACGAAGGATCATAAAAGATTACTACAAACAAATATATGTCAATGAAATGGACAACCTAGAAGAAATGGACAAATTCCGAGAAATGTACATTCTCCCAAGAAGGAACCAGGAAGAAATAGAAGTTGTGAATGGGCCCATTACCAGTACTGAAACTGAATCAGTAATTTCAAAACTCTCCACAAACAAAACCCCAGGACCTGATGGCTTCACAGGTGAGTTCTACCAAACATTTAGAGAAAAGTTAACACCTATTCTTCTCAAACTATTCCAAAAAATTTCAGAGGAAGGAACTCTTCCAAATTCATTCTATGAGGCCAAGATCACCCTGATACCAAAATCAGACAAAGATATTACAAAAAGAGAAAATCACAGGCCAATATCATTGATAAACATAAATGCAGAAATCCTCAACAAAATATTAACAAGCTGAATCCAATGATACATGAAAGGGATCACACCATGATCAAGTGGGAGTCATCCCAGAGATGCAAGGATGGTTCAATACAGTAAGTCCCCTACATATGAATGAGTTCCATTCCAAGAGTGTATTGGTAATTTCCATTCCAAGAGTGCATTTGTAAGTCCAATTTGTTTGTAAGACCAAGAGAGCTAACAGATCATCAGCAATAGGAGATAGAGGGCAAGTTGCAATTTCACTCATGCCTGACATCGATGGAACACATGTTCACATGTTTGAAAGTTGGCAACTTGAAGGTTAGTATGTAGGAGACTTCCTGTACATGCAAATCAATCACTGTAATACACCACATTAACAAACTGAAGAATAAAAACTATATGATCATCAAGTCATCAAGGATGACTGCTTTTGCCACTTTTATTCAACATATTATTGGAAGTCCTAGCCACAGAAATCAGAGAAGAAAAAGAAATAAACAGAATCCAAATTAGAAGGGAAGAAGTAAAACTATTACTTTTTGCAGATGACATGATTCTATACATAGAAAATCCTAAAAAATGCTACCAACAAACTACTAGAGCTCATCAATAAATTCAGTAAAGTAACAGGATACAAAATTAATAAATAGAAATCTGTTGCATTTCTATACACTAACAACAAATTATCAGAAACCAAAAGAAAGAGACATTAAAGAGAGACAATTCCATTTACAATTGCATCAAAAAGAATAAAATACTAGGAGGTGAAAGACCTGTTCTCAGAGATCTATAAGACACTGATGAGAGAAATTGAAGACAACACAAACAGATGGAAAGACATACCATGTTCATTGATTGGAAGAATTACTATTGCTAAAATGACCATACTACAGATGGTCAATGCAGTCTACAGATTCAATGTAATCTCTATCAAAATACCAATGGCATTTTTCACAGAACTAGATCAAAGGATTTTAAAATTTGTATGGAAATACAAAAGACCCTGAAAAGCCAAAACAATCTTGAGGAAGAACAGAGTTGGAGGAATTGCACTCCCTGACTTCAGACTATACTACAAAGCTACAGTAATCAAAGCAGTACAGTACTGGCACAAAAATAGACAAATAGAGCAATGTAACATAATAGAGAGCCCAGAAATAAACCTACAAACTTAAGGTCAATAAATCTATGACAAAAGAGTCAAGAACATGCAATGAGGAAAGACAGTCTATTCAATGAGTGTTGCTGGTAAAACTGGACAGCTACATGTAAAATAACAAAATTAGAACATTTTCTCACATTATATACAAAAACTCAAAATAGACTAAGGATGTAAATATAAGGCTGGAGACCATAAAACTCTTAGAAGAAAACATAGAACACTTTGACATAATTTGTAGCAGTATTTTTTTGGATCTGTTGCCTAAGGCAAAGGAAACAAAAGCAAAAATAAACAAATAGGACACAATTAAACTTAAATCTTTTTGCACAGCAAAAAAAACCACTGACAAAATGAAAAGACAGCATATACTGAATGGGACAAAATATTTGCAAATGATATGACTGACAAGGGGTTAATATCCAGAGTTTATAAACAGCTCATACAACTCAATATACAAAAAAATGTAAATAACCCACCATTAGTGGGAAAGTAAATTGGTGCAGCCGCTATGGAAAACACTACTGAGATTCCTTAAAAGAGTAAAAATGGAACTCACACACACACACACACACACACACACACACACACACACGACTACTACTCAGCCATAAAAGAGAATGAAGTTTTGCCATCTGCAAAAGTATAGAGGGACCTTGAGGGTATTATGCTAAGTGAGATAAGTCAGACAGAGAAAGACAAATATTGTATGATTTCACTAATAGGTGGAATCTAAAAGAGCCAAACTCATAAATACAGAGAGCAAAATGGTGGTTACCAGGGGCTGAGGGCTGGAAGTGAGAAGATAATATTTAAGGATACAAACTTGCAACTAGTTCTGGAAAGCTAACACATAGCATAATGATTATCGTCAATGATACTGCCTTAAGAAACTTCAAAGTTGCGAAGAGACTAGATCTTAATTGTTCTCACCACAGAAAAAGAAATGATAATTAGGTGACATGGTAGAGAGGTTATCTAGCACTGCAGTGGTAACTGTATTGCAATGTATAAATGTATGAAGTTAATGCATTGCACATCTTAAACTTACACACAGTTATGTGTCAATTACATCTCAATAAAAAATAAATAATATAAAATGCAGCAAGATATAGTTCATAAAGGAGATAACATGTGTGGGAAGAATATATATTTAATTTTAAAGCCTTAGGAAATTGCTAACTCTTATGGGACATGTGCATCCAAAGTCCAGTCTTGAAGGATGTTCCCAGTACCTGGCTGCTCTTTTCCCTGCTCAATAAATGTCCCTGACTTCATCTATTTACAACAGCTCTTGGGAAAGAGGAACTTTGCTTATTAACTAGAAGGAAAGCGCTTTCTTGTAAGTATTTAAAATACTACCGGTAGTTAAAGGGGGTAAATGATGATGATTACATCATTGCAAATGCAGACCCCCTATTCAAAGACTTACATTTGCCAGCTCCCAGCACTGATGGCCATGGTATCTGGACTCTAGGTTTTCAGGATGGCAGATGCATATGTCAGTGCAATTATATATTTGTATTGTAGCTCTAAAGGCGGCTGAGCAGCCATATTTATGCACACTCTCAGGAAGGAATAAATAATAAAAAGCCAAAAAAGAAAAAATGGCCACGGAGACAACAAAATGTCAAGTGAGGACTTTGGTGCAAGAGAGATTACCTCTGCCCAATAGCAAAAAAGCCACCAAACCAGGCACAGGATGGGCCAGACATGGGATTTCCCTTAAACTAAGCGATTGGTAAAAGTAGCTATTACACATATTGATTTCGTAAATGTCTCTGTGATTCTGAGGTGGCTGCATTTATAATAGGTTTATAGAAGCCTCTAAAATCTTGAAAAAGGGAAGAGATGCAAAGTGTAAATAACACATGGAAAATTGCAAACACTGCAGCCTTGCATGTGGCCCACTGAGACTGCGTGCCCGGCTGGGTCTCCACTTCTGCCTCTTTTCTGCAAGAGGCCATGTGATTTCTGTCCTTGGAAACCGTGAGAGGCCCTGACTGGTCATGTCACATTGTACACACATGGCTGGCACATTCAGAGGAGATACCCTGACCCTGCTTTACACGCAATAAAATACTCAAAAATTAGAGCAGTACATCTATCTTTGCGTTGATTTTTCTGGGCATGTTTAAAGGATGTTGCCTGTTAACTTGCTTGTAGCAATAGGCAAAGAAAATCTCCCCAAATCACTCCACGTTGTTGAGGATTTATGAAATATGCGACCTGGATAAATATTTCCTCTTAAAAAAAAAATCAAGTAACTTATAAATTGCCACTACAACACACTAAGGCAGTTTAACTCAATTTAGCAACAAAGTCAATGTTTAGTGCAGCCGTCATGCGGGGGCCTTATTAAAATCCCCGAGGCTCTGGAGTGTCTGAGGTGGTGAGAAAGGTTAAACTGCACATCAGCTACTGAAGGGGGCTGAAAGCAGAGCGAGTCCAATTAAACTTTCAGCCTTGCTCTCCCGCATAAACACTTGCTACTTTATTCCCTCTGGATCGCACTGCAAGGCGGCTGGAGAGAGGACCAGCAAGAACCTTTCATGCCGCATCGCGCTGGCCGGGGGTCTAGCCGAGCCCTTCTGGGTGAGAGACGCCTCCGTCCCACTCTATTAATCATCGTCTCACTCCCAGCACCTGGGACTGACTCCAAGTCCCCTGGTTGCTATATTGACAATATTCCCTGTTGATTTCCTCATTTTCTCAGCCAAGGCTAGACTGACCTCTTTAAAATTCTTTATAAACGTCAGTAATTGCTGCATCCAACTTCAATTCATTACTTTCCCAGGCCTCATGTATTTTGATGATATGAAAGTTGACCACATTTACATGCAAATTGAAGTTTTATATTAATAAGGGCCAGTGAAAGGAGATCGCATGGTAATGCTCCATTATGACTTTTAAATACATTTGCCCATGTCTCGGCTGG
This sequence comes from Globicephala melas, assembly GCF_963455315.2. NCBI lineage: Eukaryota > Metazoa > Chordata > Mammalia > Artiodactyla > Delphinidae > Globicephala > Globicephala melas. The sequence continues at coordinate 2,421,848 of NC_083316.1, read as the reverse complement.
CATTAGCACGGTCAGACCATGAGGAAATCATGTTGGTCTGATTGCAATTTTGTTTTCCAATTGAAAGTACAATTTCATCAGGTTTCCCTGTCATTTCTAATAATGACTTAAGTTTGCTTGCTAAATTGGAGAATTTCTCAGGCCTGCGGATGAACTGGCAAACAGGTGAGGTGGCAGCTGCTCTGGGATGAAGTACCTCATTATGGGTGCGGCCGACCGTCAGTCCCAGGGGTCTCCTTTGGTGACGGGGGCAAAATCACCCAGGGCTGCACGAGCAGAGATGGATTCTCTTAAGCACGTAAACTTTCATCCGAAAACTTCACAAGCCCCACAATAGTTTGTTTGCTTGTCACCTTCGAATATCATGACCAATGACTGCTCCATCTTCCCAAGTGTAAGTCCGGTGGTTTCCATCACAGTCTGTATATTTGTATTTGGCAGCACGGAGGGGAGCTGATTCTTTTTCCTTCCCTCAGAGTGAATTATCTGTATAAATCAACAACAATGTTATGCATCTATGTCATGAATAAGACTCAAAGATCCGGGACTCCACCAGAAATAGCTCTTCAATAGGGACATTTTTCTGACTTACCCCCGTTACACTGAATGTGGGTTGTACAGCTACAAACAAACCCAGATGAGTCAGGATGCTGCAAGAAAGTTACTGATAACATCCTCGCAGTGGGACAGTAGAAGCAGCTAAGTGACAAGGCCGTCTATCGGAAAGAACTTAAACATAGTAATTTTCCTGTGAATTTGAAAGAATTGTGGAGCTTCTGCATGGCTCAATTTACACAGGGGTAAATTGTGAGAGTATAAATTTTACTCATCTCTAAACTTGCTCTCGTTTCCACTAGTTTATGAGTCTGTGAGTGAGGATTTGGGAACTGGATGATATTGGGGATAAAAGTTTACGTTTCCCCAATTAGATGCCACTTGCCTTCATTTTTATTTTCTTCCCCATTATATAGACCTATTGTGTGTCACTTGATTTAGATAATACAATAGCCTTTTAGTCAACAAATCCTTAATGCATTCAACTTTGATCTGATTTGTTTTATCTTTGAGTAGATAAGAGGCTGCTGGCAGATTGGAGGTGAGAAAGGCCACTGGGTGTACAATAGGGTTCCATTGTCTCTGACCAGTACAGGATTTACCCAGAGAATTGCCAAAATTAACATATTCTATTCTCAGTTCCTCCCTTTGGAGTCTCAAGATAAGCATTATACATTTAATAAATACGTCTAGGGTTTGTGGAGAGCCAGGGACACGCACATAAAATGACTATGTGAAAACAGAGAGGATGGCTTGTCAGTTGACCAGTTTCTGGTTTCAAAGCCACATAAAACCCAATACATACAGTGTGATTTGTTTGTCTTAATCTTTGTCATTACAGGAAGTTCTAAAGAAAATATAAGGTAGGTGGTAATATGGCAATGATACTTGATCTGGGAAAAGATGGAGTCTTGCCTTTGCTGCAGAAGGGAAAGGAAAGCTCGAACTCTGGTTCGCTTTGTCAGTCAATGTTTGATTGATGATAAGCGTTTGAGGATTAATAAAATAAGTGGTGGGGACTCCCACCCTGCTGGTGCGTGGACAAGTGTCTTTTGTGTGTTTGTTCAAACAGTGGTTCTAACCTTTGCCTTGGGCCACTAACTCCTTTGAAATTTGATGAAACCTATGGATTCTCTCCCAGGAAAAAATAACTTCAAACTCACATACCCAGTAAGTTTTGCACACAAGTCCAAGATTGTGGTAGGAAGAATAAGGCCCACCAGAAGATGTCTACATCCCAATCCTGCCACCTGTAAATATACTTGGTACATGGCAAAGGAGAGTAAATATTGCAGATGGAATTAAGGTTGTTAATCAGATGACCTTGATGTGGGGGGGATTATCTTGGATTACCCAGGTGAGTCCGATGTCATCACAAGAGTCCTTCAAAGTGGAAGAGAAGGCAGAAAAGAGAGTCTGAGGAAGAGATGTGATGACAAGCATGTTAGAGTGATGTCGTACAAGGACTCGGCTGGCCATCGCTGGCTCTGACTACAGAGGAAGGGGCCCTGAGCCAAGAAATGTGGGTGGCCTAGCAAACGGCATGAAAATAGATTTTCCCCCAGATCTTCCAGAAAAGAGTACAGCCCTGCTGGCAACTTGATTTACACCCGTTGAGACCTATGCTGGATTTCTAAGCTGCAGAACTGCAAGATAATACACTTGTGCTGTTAATTTAAGGCACTAAGTTGGTGGTAATTCATTGCAGCACAGAAGGAAAAATAATACAGCTCCTTGAAACCCATCTAATACATGCTTTCCTAAGGTTTCAGTAAAGCGTAGATATGGTGGCTCGAAACATACAACAGAGTGGGATAAGCAAGATCAGTCATTTCCAAGAGCACCAAGAATTTTTGATGGAAGACAGTAGTGTGCTTCCTGCAGCAGATTATTTTAATGCCTAACCTGAGGCTGAACCTACATGGGAGAAGTGGGCCACCTGGGTGGGGAAACAGGTACCTGGGACACAAGGATGAATAATACTTTAGCTCACCCAACCAACTGAAGATACAGGTGATGTAAAGAAAGGTGGACTAGGACACTGTCGTAATTGCCTGCACCGTGTAGAGACATCCCGCCATGGTGTCCACGCTGTACCTTTCCGGTGCTTCACGTTCAGTGTCTGCTCGTTGCTCATAACATTTTGAAGTTTGTATAGTTATGTAGGCTGAATTAGAAAAATCTCACTTGAGACCCCATACTGATGGCTGGAGGGTCTGGGTTGAAAGCCAGGCAATTTTACCTTCTTCTTTGCTTCTCAGCACACCACACTCCTGGTTTCATGTGGTGGCGCCAGCTGCTCCTTCTTGCTTCTGTTTCCTCACCACCTTCTCTCTTCCTGATGTCTAAAGTCTGGAAGGACCAAAGCTTGGTGGCAGGCTCTTCACTGTGCAAGATTTCTGCCCTCGGGAGCTGATCCACTCCCTGGTTTCATCTCCATCTCTGCAATGAGCTCCAGAGTCAAAGCCAACTTGACCCTGGGCGTCTCCATCTGGGCATCAGTTGGATGACTTGAGTGGAGCCCTTGACCTCCATCCTTATCCCAGACTTGTCCCTGCACTGGAATCCCCCATTTCACTGTCTCCCACCAATTGCTTATCACAAATGCCTTGGAGATGCCCTCTGTTTTTCCACACGCTATCTCAACACAAATCCTTCCAAAGATTATTCTGACTCCTTCCACTGCCCACACTCTCCTTTGGACACTCTTGTCTGGATCACAGTGCCTTCTCACCTGAACTCCTGGGACGATGCCCCCATCCTGTCCATTCTCCACTCGGCATCGGAGCAGTCATCTGAACATGCAGTAGAATCATGTCACTCCTCTCCTAAAACCCTCCAAAGACTAGCCCCTCTGCCCTGTGGCATCCCCTTCCCACGACCCATCAACCTCCTCTTGGGTTAAGTCCACTTTCATGTGCTCCCAGGCACCCTCACCTCCAGCACACCCTGCTCACTCTCACTCAGGGTCCTAGCACAGCAGTCCCTCTGCATGGAGAGCCCTTTCCCTTGGTTCTGGGCTTCCTCACTCCCTCCCTGCATTTCAGACTCTCTTCAGATGTGCTCTCCCCGGAGAAGCTGTCCCCAGTTCCTCCAACCCAAATAGCCCTGCCCACCTCATCACTCTCCCTGCTAGTACTTGGCGTGTTTTCCTTTGTTGCAAATGAGACCAGTTCACCTCATTCCTTCATTCACCTCCTTGTTGGTTTACAATCGGCTCCTCCATATGTCTGGTTCCTTGAGGGAGAAACTTGGTCTTGCTCTTCTCTGAATCCCCAAAGCCTAGTTCACAGCAAGGATGCAATTGATGTTGTACAATGTTGCTGGGGCATTGCTAGCACATGTGCACACCTGCATATGCCTCTGACAGCACCACAGTCCCTTGGAAGAGTGTGCGTGGGTCTCTGAGTGTCCAACAAAAGGGGGTCCCATAGGAGAGTGTGTGAAGGGGTTGGAAAGTGGTGTTTTGGAATAAAACTGATGACGGATTGGTCAGTATTCTCTGTACCTTTGTCCACGCTCTTTCTTCATTGGGATCACCTCCATTCCTGGCTGTACATGGCCCAGCTTTGGCCATTACGAGTCCAGTGACCATGGGGTTTCCTCAGTTTCTCCCTGGTGGCAATTATTTTCCCTAACTCCCAGCCTTGTGGATACATGAGTTCTCAGAGGTTTTAATCACTCCCTGGCTTTGTAGTTACTCTAGGCAGCAAATGCTGCATGTGAAATCAATCTCACCTTGTGAACCCTGGGGCTGGTTAGGTGCCCAGGGGTCATTCACTGAATTCTTCGGGAATGAATGAATCAATGAGTTGATGAGACGTTTAAGGTGGCATGCAATAGATAAACAAGGACCTGCTGTATAGCACAGGGAGCTATATTTAATATCTTGTAATAATCTATAATGGAAAATAATCTGAAAAAGGATATATATATGTGTATATATATTTGTGTGTATATATATATGTGTATATATATATATATATGTACAACTGAATCAGTTGGCTATATACCTGAAACATTGTAACTCAACTATACTTCAATAAAAAAAAAAAAGATAATGTTCAGACACAAGACACAAAGGGTGACCTGTTAACAGCCTCAGTTTACCTGGGACTGCCCAGTTTTATCAATGGTGGTACCACATCCCCAGATTCCCCTCCTTCTGGGGAAACTGAAGGTCACCCTAAAGATACATCATCTTAATAACAACAACTGTGTACTGTATATACCCAGAGGGTTGCAGTTATTGTTCTGTCATTCAGAAAGATTCAGAAACAGGACGCTCTGCCTGTTTGAAATGATTTGCTAACCGATGATCAATTTTTCCAGAAATGGAAAGGGCACTCCCCTTGGAAGAATGGGATTTCACCCTTCCCGAGTCCAGAAAAACCTGTACCAGCAAACCGTACTTTGTAGTAAGTCTAAGAACAGAGGAGTCACCCTGGGAATGAGTAGCTTATTATACGTATTTTGGTTTGTGCCGGGGATGAAAAGGGAGGCCTGGCTGCTCGTGAAGAGACTTTCCGTTGCTGTTGGGTTTATGTCAGTTTCACCCGCCCCTTTCAGTCATGGTCAGGTGCTCAGGAGATGACTTTCCTAGTGAGCGCAGAAGCAAACCACTGACACCAGTGGAGACCAATCATCATCTAAATCTCTCTCTCCACCGTTTTTCTCCCTAAAGCAGTGTAACCCTTTATTTAAATGAAAACATGTCTTAATCAGATGCCCAATATGTAAAAATAAAAGCAGCAGCTCTGACTGAGGCCGGGGGTGGGAGGAGGTGAGCTCGAGCTCCCAGCCTGGCTCCTCACCAAGTAGTGCCTGGTGGACATGGGGAGGAAGGAGCTTAGGCCCCAGTGTGAGGACCCTCATCAATTTAAGCCCTAACAAGAACACTCTGGGGGAGGGGCAGGGCTGAGCGCAGGGAAATCAGGGTCTTTGCTGGCATCAAAATCACGTGTGCTTTCTTCACCATGTGGCAGAATCAAAGGGCATTACAAGCAGAAACACCCCACAGCGTATATATACTTTGACCATGTTTGTTGTGTCTATTTCCTTACCATTAACCCCCACTCACTCACACAGAAAAATCTAAAGCCTATTTTATGGGCTAAAGCATGATGGCAAATAACAATTATCTAAGAGAATAATGTCAGCTTAATTCCCCCAACAAACTTATATTTTCTTGTATTGTTGGTATAATTTAGGACATAGAAAGACACTGAAGAACCATCCTCCTTGATGAGATACATCATTCAGGGATAAAACTAATAACCCATTGTGCATCACTTTTAAACTTTTAAGTGCTTTCTTGTCCATCCTCTCATGTTACTTCTATGGCACCCCAGTGAAATGTGCCATGTTGCTGTAATTAGCCTCATTTTTCCCCCTCGTTTTTTTTTTTTTTTTTTTTTTTTTTTTAACATGAGGCAATTAAGAACAGCAACAGGCACGGACAAGCCTGAAAGTCTGGATTTGTGGTTTATGACTCTTTTTACCCCAGGACAAAGTGAAAAACTGCAGAACAGGGGTTGTTTCATTTTCGGCTTTACTGTCAGGACACTTCTGTGCCTCCTTGCATGATTTGCTGTCCTATAGACCCTAAGAGAAAGCAAGACTTTGATTTTTGGGTTTTAATTTACTCCTGCTGCCCAATGACCTTGACCATGATAATCGGGGAGTCTGGTTAACTCTCTATGCCTTTATCTGTGCAAGAAGAAGCTGACTGGAATACTTGACTTGAGTCAGATGATTTAACTTATTCAAAATCATTCAATTCCACAAAAAAATAAGACAAAATACAACTCACAGAATGGGAGAAAATACAATATCTGATAAGGTGTTAATATTCAAGTACCCAAAGAACTCCTACAACTCAATAACAAAAATAAACCTAATTTAAAAATAGGCAAAGGACTTGAATAGGCATTTCTCCACAGATATACAAATGGCCCCTAGCACATAAAAATATGCTCAAAAACAACTGTTTTTCTAACAACAGAAAAATTGATTCTTGGAAGATTCCACAGAGCTGTGACTTACCCCTCCTACAGAGCACCCATCTCGACTTACTTGTCCACTTTCTTCCTTTTGGGTGTAAATCCGGACGTGGAAGTGCTGAATCACATGGTAATTCCAGTTTTAGTTTTTAGAGGAAACACCATATTGTTTTCCACTCTACATTATCACCTGTGGTGCACAACGGTTCCAATTTATCCACATCCTCACTAACACTTTTTTTTTTTTGATAATAGCTATCCTGGTGGGTGTGATATGGCATCTCATTGTGATTTGGTTAGCATTCCCTAATGATTAACGATACCGAGCATATTTGTATATGCTGGGCTATTTGAATATCTTTGGAGATCTATTTCCCCAAGCCCTTTGCCTAGTTTTTAATTGGGTTGATTTTTGTTATTGAATTATAGGAGTACTTTATATACTTGAATATTAACACCTTATCAGATATTATACGTATTTTCTCCCATTCTGTGAGGTGACTTTTCACTCTGTTGACTGTATCCTTTGATCCACAAAAGTTTTTAAATTTTGATGATAAAGTCCTGAAATCCAATTTATCTAATTTTTTTTTCTTTTGTTATGTGTACTTCTGGGTTCATATCCAAGAAATCATTGCTAAGTCCAAAGTCATGAAGCTTTTCCCCTGGCTTTTCTCCTAAGAACTTTATAGTTGTTATCCTTGCATTGAGGTCCCTGACCCATTATGAGTTAATTTTTGTATATGGTGTAAGATAAAGGTCTATTTTCACTTTTTTTCTGCATGTGGGTATGCAGTTTTCCCAATACCATTCCTTGAAAATACTTTCCTCATTGAATGGTTTGAGACCCTTGTTGAAAATCATTTGATCTTATATCTGAGGGCTTATTTCTGGGTTCTCTATTGGTCTATATATCTGTCTTTATGCCAGTACCACACTGTTTTGATTTCTATAGGTTTGTATTAAGTTTTGAAATCAGGACACGTGAGACTTTTAATTTTGTACTTCATTTTCAACATTGTTTTGGCTCTTCAGTGTCACTTGAAATTCCATATGAAATTTAAGAATAGATTTTTCTCATTCTACAAAAACTTTGTTGGGACTTTGAAAGGAATTTTAAGACTTTCAAGATCACTTTGGGTAGTATTGACATCTTAATATTAAGTCTTCTAATCCATGAAAGATCACTTTGGGTAGTATTGACATCTTAATATTAAGTCTTCTAATCCATGAAAAAGGCATGTCTTTCCATTTAAATCTTTAATTTCTTTCAGGAATGTTTTGTAGTTTTCAATGTGCAAGTATTTTGCCTGCTTGGTTAGATTTATTCCTAAGTATTTTATTCCCTTGGATACTATTGTAAATAGAATTTTAAAAAAAGTTTCCTTTTTGATTGTTCATTGTCAGTGTATAGAAATGCAACTGATCTTTGTGTGTTGATCTTACATTCTGCAGTTTCACTTGATTCATTTATTGGTCTGACAGTTTCTTTTTTTTTTTTTTTATGGAACCTTTTGCGTTTTCCCCATATGAGATCATGTTACCTGTGAGCAAGTTTGTTCTTAGAGCTATGCACAACTATACTTATGTATTGAAAATAATCACCAGCCTGTTTTAAAAGAAGTAAAAGGGCACAGACACCCCCTTGCTCCTGGTGGGAGATAATTCACCATCTCAGAGATCCCCCTCCATATTTATCTGTAACAGGTCATTTTCAAACAATTTTACGGTTTAATTTACAGGTTCATTTCATTCATGGCTTGGATTTACGTGTTTGTTTTTCTAATAACAGCAGCAAAAAGACCACCACGTATAAACGTATTTTAAGCCACTTTAAGTACGGAGTGATCCTCCTTGGCTTTACTTTCTAGAGCCAGGGGCCATCAGGGAATGCGTCCCACTCAGCAAGCTCACGGCCCCCACTTTGCTGACCCAGTTGGAATTATTTTTATTGACTCTGTCTGCTTTCTCCTCTCCCTCTTGGCAATGACGACGAACTTTGTGCAGCCGACAATGGCTTCTGTATTCACAGCTCCCCTCGGAGACAGGGGCTGTTACATCAAAGGTCTGCAGTGAGCTGCCCTTCCTATAATATTTCAATTTAGACACTGCCTCACTGCAGTGGCGTCACATCTCATTTACGCCGTGGCCTTTGTAGGAGACAGGGATCATTACAGAGCGAACACTGAGAAAAAACATATTACAGGCCAGCCAGGTAGCGGAAGGGAAGGAGACGGATACAACACAGAGGCGCAGCAAGGGGAAGGGAGGGTCTCCCTGGGAAATGGAAGGGCCTTAGGTGGACAGGACCCCCGGCCCTCCAGGTTGTCAGGCTGGAGTCAATTGATGTTGCCACTGATTCCTCTGGCTGTACCACGTTGCTCGAAGATGCTGTTTCTCTACTTTTCTCTGGTTGTCGCAGTAAAGGCAATTCCCCTGTGCTTCCAGGGCTGAGATTATCCTCTTTTATATAGATTTTCCCTTTTTCTTTCTTATTTTTAGTCCTTTGTGCCCGCACGGAATGGGTCTCAGCGTGTATTATGTGGACTACACTTTCCCAGGCCCTGCCTTTAAATTGCATTCATTGGTTTGGACAGACCATCCAGCAAAGAAATAGAAATAATCTTTTGTTTGTTTGTTTGATTTGCTCTCCAGCCTCTGCAATTCACAGTCTAATAATTTCATTTTAAAAGGAACAACTGTCAGGAAGGCTTGCTCTATTTACTATTAAAACGGGAAGAAGAAATATTGAATCTCAAGCAGGACAAGCCTCGTTCCTTTCTTCCTTTTTCTTCCTTTCTCTCTTTTATTCCCTCTCCTTCCCCTCCCCACCATCATTTCCCTAAATAATGTATGCAGAAATGTCACCAGGGTGCAGCACAGCCCCTTTAGGAAAGGTCCAGAAACGTGTTCTGCAGGACCCTGGGCTGGTTTGCCTTCAGATGTCGATAGCCATGTCCAGACACAGGAAGGTACCACCGGGTGTCTGGGTGGATGCATTGATGGATGTGTGAGTTTATTTCTGTAAAACTATCAGTGGAAGGAGTCATGTGACCTCACCCTTCCAGCCAAAGCACCACCGAAACTACCCAGGCACAAACCTGATCTCACGCTACATCAGATTTTTTAGCCCATTTGCTGATCACATTTCTCAACTTTCCAAATATTGCAGGCAATTCTCAGGCCCCCAAGTGCTGTGGGTCACGGCACTAGTGGCTGCAGAGACGGGCCATTCAGCCCTGTGCCCAGGAGCCGGGCTTTCTCACGAAGACAGGGCTGGAATTCACCTCATCCATCTGCTGCTCTGAGCACGTGAAGGACTTGCCCAGCTGTCCACACATCAGGGTTCTCATGGGCACCAGGAAGGCCCTTCTCCCAGCCCATGATAAGTACTGATAAACACTCAGTTTTTTTAACCATATTTTTTAATGAAGTATAGTTGATTTACAGTGTTATGTTAACTACTGCTGTGCAGCAAAGATACTTGGTTATACATACATATATATATATATATACACACACACACACACATATATACACACATATTCTTTTTCGTATTCTTTTCCATGATGGTTTATCACAGGATATTGAATATAGTTCCTTATGCTATAGAGTAGGACCTTGTTGTTTATCCGTCCTACATGTAATAGTTTGCATCTGCTAAGTCCAAACTCCCAGTCCATCCCTCCCTCACCCCCATCCCCCTTGGTCACCACAAATCTGTTCGCTATGTCTGTGAGTCTGTTTCTGTTTCACAGATAGGTTCATTTGTGTCATATTTTAGATTCCACATATAAGTGATATCATATGGTACATATATACAATGGAATACTACTCAGCCATAAAAAAAGAATGAAATAATGTCATGTGCAGCAACATAGATGCAACTGGAGATTATCATACTAAGTGAAGTAAGTCAGAAAGAGAAAGACAAATATCATATAATACTGAGTTGTTCTGAATCACTTGTTTCCTTTAAAGACTACCTAGTGAGCTCCATGTGGTTTGTTGTAGTTCGGATTGATGGAGCTGCTGGAGAAATCTGGAAATACACTTATTTATTCTGTAGCACACGCATAGTGGGCTCTGTCCACACCATCCCATGTGTGATCCATCACCTGCCTGCAGCCTGATCCCCTGCCCAACCCTCCAGCTGAAGGTTGACCCTGCCATGTTCCTGAGGAGGCCCAGATATCAAGGAGAGAGAGGTTTTCTTCAGCTACACCCACCCCGTCCCAGCTCTCTCCCCCTCCATCTCCTGTGTCTTCAGCCCCCTTTCTCTGACAGTATCAGGAGAAACCCCATAGAAATTCAAGGCAGTCACTGGGCTCACGAACTAGCCCTTCCCTGTGTCTGGGGAGCCTGTGTTTCCCTAGCTGCCCTTCTCTGACCCTCCATCTCCCCCTCCTCCACCTGAGACATCCTTCCCATCTCCCCCTCCATCCAGCCTCCCTCCAGAGAGAAGGGACATAAACACTGTCCCCTAGGAAGAAGGGGATTTGGGCTTTTCTTGGAACTTTTAAGAGACTGGTGTGCTTGATGTGCAGAACACACATCAGGATACTTTAGTTTTAGGGAACCTGAAGTCTCTTTACCAAAAGCATCCCCTCTGTGTGTCTCGGCCTCTCTCTCTGGCCTGCGTCTTGGGTGGACTGTTGCAGGTGTGAGGCTCATGCTGCAGCCCTACAGGCAATATTGTGTTAGATTCACGTGGTTGCTCAGGTGAAAACATTTCATTAAGCAGAATCACCAGTGGGCACAACGACTCCACTTGTTGTGGACATGACTTCTGGCCACACCCACCTTAGCAATCGGAGGTAGACGCCAGGCCAGCGCATCAGACAATTCCTGCCAAAACAAATACTCCCATTCATTACTTGAAAGTTTTGATTTTTTTCTTGACCAGCGGTAGGTTATTATCTTCAAGTGTCTGTGTTCATGCCCCCCTGAAAGCATGTGCCTGATTCCATGGCCACTTTCTCTGAAATGGTGTGGTTCAAGGACAGAGGCCAGGCATCCACCCATGGGTTCTCACATGAATCCTCTCTGTGTGGACCCTTAAACCATTCTAGTTGTGTCATCCCTGCGTTGAGAAGGCAACTCTGCTCACCCTGCACAATCAGTGCTGTGGTCTTCGTCCTCAGAGTAAAACCTCAGGAGTGGATACGTCCTCTCCTCACATGCAGTTTTGCCTGGCAAGTATCAGGCGGGGCCCTGCTGGCATTCTTTGTCTTGACCGCTGCCCGTCTGGAAGCGCCCGCCTCACACCTGGAGGCCATGCACGCTTCCATTCCACCTCCCACCAATGTGGGCACATTTGGGGTTGAGAAGGTGCCCCATGGATTGTGCTTCACCCGGGATGATGCTGGGCTGTGGTCTTGGATGCTCTGGCCCTGACGATGGCCCCAGAGCAAATCTCATTACTGAGAAGCCAGGTAGTGGTGGCCTCTTTTGATGAGCTCAGAATAAAAGTTCAAGAAAAAAATCAGGCAACAGAGAGAACACTGACCTGGGGCTGGGGAGGCCTGGGTTCCAGGCTGATGGCTGTTTTTAGTCATCATATCCTCACAAGTCACTTAATCTCTCTGGGTCTCACTTACTTGTTAATGGTAAATGGTTGGGTGGAATTATCTTTCTTGTCCTCAGCAGATCAGAAATGTGTGGTTCTCACCTAAGCCTCTGGGTCAACACTCAGACGACCCACTGCCTCCATCTCCACATCGTCACGTCCTGGGGTGTGCGTGCTGGTCTCCTCGGGCTGCCTTAACAAAGTGTCACAAACCACGGGGCCTAGACAACAGGCATTTACTGTCTCTCAGTCTGGAGGTGGGATGCCCCAGCCCAGGTGTGGACAGGGCCATGCTCCTTTTGGAAGCAGCAGGGTGGGATCTGCTCCAGGCCACTCTCCAAGCTTCTGGAAGGTCCTTGCCGGTGGCTGCGGAACTCCAGTCTCTACCAGGGCTTTTCCCTGTGTGTGTCTGTGTCCAAATTTCTCCTTTTCATGACACCCGTCCTATTGGATGAGGGGCTCTGCTCCACTACGACCTCTCCTCACCTGAGGGGCTCTGCTCCACTACGACCTCTCCTCACCTAGTTACATCTGCAATGACCCTATTTCCAAAAAAGGTGACATTCTGAGGTCCAGGGGGGCGGGGGGTGAGGACTTCACATATGACTTTCTTGGGAGGGGGTGACACAATTCAACCCATAACTGTGAGTCTGGTATGAGGATGCGTCAAGGCAAGGGGGACAGCGGGGGTAAATACACCCCTTTAGTAAGCATAGCGCGAGCCGCCACGTGGTGGCCTGGGCGTGGCCAGTGATAAAGAGCTCAGGTGCAGGTCAGGGGCTCGGCGGAACCGGAGTCACCTCTGCCTTTGTCACCCGTGCCAGTCTAGGAGGGTGACACCACCCCTTCTCCCACTGCTGCTCTGGCCAGAGCCCATCAGGGGAGAGAAGGCATCCGGGGGCGAGGACGGGGTCGGGCCGGAAGCAGAAGACAAGAGAGAACTGAGACGCATGCTCACCGGCTGAGGCCGCCACCCTCTCTCGAGCGCAGACCCCTCTGGCTGCCCGCTGTTGGAACCTTGAGCTGGAGTCTGGTGGAGCCTGGAGAGTGGGGAAGGTGTGCGGGGAGTGGGCTCCAGGCCTCAGCGAGAGAGAGTCCCCGGGAGCAGGGCGCCACCTCCAGGGCCCACATCCCAGGGAGCATCTGACCAGCATCCCAGGCCGGCCCTGCCCTGATTTCCTGGGAGGGACGTGAGGAGATGACCGAGGCTTCGTCTCAAGTCCCTACACTAAAGAGCAGCCCCCGTGGGGAGAAGCTACCGGAAGTTTTCACTTGCTTGTTCCTCAGATGCACAATTCGCTGCTGCTCCAAACGCTACTCTCGCTGAATCCAAGCTGCCCAGCCCTCCCCTCCCCCTTCCACCCTTCCCCCTCCACCCCACACCCTCCTCCCCTCCGCCCCGCTCCTCCCCTCCGCCCCCCTCCGCCTCCCATCCCCCCACACCGAGAAACGCACTGCTCTTCTCTCTCCATGAGGGCCATCCTGCAGGGCCTGCTCCTATCTCAGCTGTTTTAACAGTGAACCATAGAGCTGAGCGGCCACAGAAAAGTTAAAGATCTAGAAGTTCGAAAACGTCGGGCACTTCCCCACGTGGGTGACTTGAGTGACTTAGTGACACTTAGCCACGTTCTTTGTGCAGAAGTGGCCCATAGTGAAATCCCCGCTGGTTTTCAGGGGCCCATTGGGGACGTAGGAAAGAAAGGAGGTGACGTGTGGGCCCTATTGCCTCCACGTGGGAGGACGGAGGTTTTGTTGTTTTGCTTTTTTTGGAAGAAAGGCATTCCTTTGAGAATGTTCTCCATTTGTTACTGGGATATCCCCGCGGGTCTATCACATCTGCCTTGTGTCCTCGGGACACCCCATGGAAAGGAGCAGAGCTGGGTGCCCTGGGGATGGCGATGGGGGCGCATAGGTGAGGAGTCCCCGACACACTCCCCACAGGAGACATGCATTTAGCCCATCATGTGCTTGGCAGGGCTGCTCAGCGTCAGGGGTCCCAGGGCATCTGTGTCCCCACCGAGTGCCTTTCCCGCAACATCCGGAAGCCTCCTGCATGATAGGGTTGCGGGGCGGGTTACAGAGGGAGCATGTGGACTGCAGGTGCCCTTGACCTTCAGCCTGGTGGCCCTGAAAGGCCTAATGACATTTTAAGAATTTATTTATTCAACAAATACTGATTAAGGACGTGCTGCAGGTAAGGCATTCTTATCCTGGACACACAGTGGACAAAATAGGAGAAAAGCCTCCTCTCACTAGAGTGGACACAGGTGTGTGGGGCAGATAATCAATAACTAAATAAACTATGCCTCCATGTGTCTGAGGCAGATCAACACAGGGCCATGACTTAGGGATGGGGACGGAGGTGCTGCCACTTTTAACTAGGACTGCGAGAAGGCCTGGCTGCAAGAGACCAGAAGACAGGGAGGGAGAGAGAGCAGGAACGTTCCAGATGGTGGGAAGAGCAGGGTCAGGGCCCCAGGGAGGCCAGCGTGTTTGAAGCCAGTGGGGTGAGTGAGGTGACTGAGAACAGCCAGGTAGGGAGGGTGGGCGAGGCTGGAACCTGTGGGCACATCAGGACCACAGGGGGCATTGAGGGTTTGGAGGGAAGGGCAGATCTGAGGTCCATCTGCAGTGGATTCAGGCCTGAGAATGGACAACAAGGACAAAGACAGACCCAGCTGGGGAGAGAGAGCCACAGTCCAGGGTGTGGGTAGGGCTGGGTGGGAGCAGAGGAGAGGGCAGAGGAGTCCAGTGGCCCTGTTGGGCTGGCTCCAAGGCTCTGGATAGGTGTTTGCCATGAGGGGCCCTCAGAGTAGCTCCACTCTGAGCAACTTCATCATGAACATTTAGGGCCTGACTCCTAGGAAATGATGTCCTTCCAGGTCACCGCATCTCTTGCTTCCACTTGCTTCCTATAATAGAGGTCAAAGCGATCGCTTTAAAAAATGGATTTATCATACAGTTGAAAACACGTTAGCCTTTGTAAGTGAAAACAGATAAAGGATGTCGAAAATGCTGGAATCTTAGAATGTGTTCTGTGTTCATACAGGCTATGTGAAAGCATCATTTGAATATTTTAAAGCCTTCTTTTTCTTTTTGTTAAAAACACACTGTCTTCAAGAACACAGACCCCATGAATCACCTTTTTTAAAGGGGGGGGGGTGCGGTTTAAAGTTCCCATGCAGCCTACGTCATGAATAAGCTGCTACTGAAACATCCTGTGCTCTTGATAAAGTTCTAAGACCTTGGTGATTGTCTTTATCATGAGAATCATACACAAATCCCACACGTGAACTGTTTAGACTTCCATTTTTAATTATTCATGAAATGTGCAGAAACATGGTCCAATGCACATTTGAGCAAAATTTGCTAATGCCCATGAACAAATCATAATCACCTCACCAGGGAGTCGAGGTGCAAGCTCCCCTTGAATCTGTGCCTTATTAGAACCTGCTGCTGCCACACTGACAGCCAGCCCATGGTGACGGGTCCCCAGCTCCCAGACTTGGGGGCCTCGGCTGTGACGTCTCTACTCTCTCGACCCAAAGGGAGCTGCATTCAGCAGCTTTCTCAGATTTCAGCAGGTTTCTCAGATTCAAGGTTGATGTATCTGTGCTGAAGATACAGCCCAGCAGAAGGGCATGTTTCAGCTTTGGCACCTGGAGGAAACTTAGCTTCTGGTGTGACATCATACATGACGTGGCTTCCCTGTGGGTCCATCTGTGCAGAGGCAGGGGTAACCGCCAGGAGACTCCAACTCTTATGGGATGGAATGAAGTGAGCTTACTAACACTGATGGTCTGAAATTAAAAGGAAAAATATCAGGAAGCCAAGATGGACACAAATATGAACAGGTCACCCACACAAGAGGAAAATGTTCAAACTTATTAACTAGCAAAGAGATGTGAGTTACAATGGCACACATACAATTGCCTTTGGAAGATATTCATTAGCACTAATTATTGTCAGGCATTCTTCCAGACTCTGAGGATACAGAGATCTATGAGATAAGTGTCTGTTCTCCAGGGATCCTAATCCAGTGGAGAGGGATGGGCAAACAAACACACAAGACCCCAGGGAATGATGAGTGATGGAGATAAAGCAGAGTGGGGTGTCAGGAGAGGTGGTCTTGGGTAGCAGGCTGGGGTTTAGCAGGGACCAGACCAAAATCAGCTAAGGGAGTGTCTAGGCAGAGGGAGTGCAGGTGGTCTTGGCAGGGTCTTCTGCAAATTCAAGGACAGGGGGAGGTGGTATTGTGGTAGCAGAGTGAGGTGGGGATGATAAGGTGGAGGGGAGTAACAGGTAATAAGGCCAGAGAGGAAGCGGGGCCAGGTCTCCACACTCAGGGAGATGGGAAGTCCCGTCAATGGGATTCCACATTGTAGTTGCAATATGGATATATTTTAAAGTAGAAATGACAGAATTTTTTCTTGAGTTACACATTGAGTGAAAAGAGAGAGAGAGAGAGAGAGAGAAAGGATCTAATTATGACTCTAAGATCTTAGTTAAAACAAATTGAAGAATGTAGTTATAGCTTACCAGGATGGGGAAAACTATGGGAGAAGAATGTTTGGGGATAAAGATTGAGTTCCTTTTAAGACATGAAGATTGAGATGCTTCTTGAACATCTAAGTGGAAATATTGAGAATGTAGCTGGACTTACAGGACTGTAGTTCAGGAGAGAGGTCTGGATTGGAGGGATAATTTGTGAATCACCCGTGTATAGGTGGAATTTTTAAATGACAGTTGAGTGTTATCCTCTAATAGTGCAAGTAAAAGAAACACTCAGTGAGGTAGAAGAACTAGGAGTAACTTTTCAAGAGCCAGTGGAGGAGATTTTTTTTTTTTGAAAGAGCAGTTGATCACATGTCAACTATTATTAACAGCTCAGATAAGCCAAGATCAGAGAATTGCCCACTGGTTTATGTTCTGGACTGAATTGTGTCCCCCAAAAATCGATATGTTGAAGTCAAACCACTGGTATCTCAGAATATGACTGTATTTGGAGATAGGGAATTTAGAAAGGTAATTAAGGTAAAGTGAGGTCACACAGGTGGGGCCCTAATCCAATATGACTGGTGTCCTTATAAGAATAGGAGATTAGGACACAGACACAGGAAGAAGACAGCCATCTACATTCCAAGGGGAGAGGCCTCAGAAGAAACTAGTCCTGCTGATATCTTGGACTTCCAGCCTCCAGAACTGTGAGAAAATAAATTACTGTTGTTTAGGCCACCAAGTCTGTGGCACTTTTTCACAGCAATTCTGACAAAGGAATACTCACTTGTCATATGCAGTGACTCGGCACAATGTTTTCGGCAGACTTTATTGGTTAGCAGACCAATATTGATTCCTCCTTTCTCTACTGACCTGATCACATTTGGGTGACCATGTACCTGACTCTGAGGATGGTCCATGATGGTCCTTTCCTCTTTGCCAGTGATTTAGTCCAGGGACCAAGTTCTGTTAAGAGATGTAAGAGGACATATGCTAAGGCTTCTGGTAAAGGGCCTCCTCCTCGACAATGGAGAGATGCATGAGTAGATGGTCCTGATGCTGCCCCCTCTTTGCTTCCTTCTCTGGGTTCTGACAGCCAAGGACTGAAACTAGAAATTAACAACTGAAAGTGCCTCCATCCCGACCCATTCAGAATCAAACAACCCACATCCAATTCACAAGTTAAAGAAATCACAGTGGAGTTATGACCATATACGTAAAAAATATACATATTGTAAAAGGACAGCAAATCAAATTTAACAGAAAAAGGCAGAAAAAAAATCAACACTCTTTAGAGGAAGAGAATATAATTCAGAAGCCCTACAATAAATTATACACTAACTCCAGCACATGTTAAAATTATATATATATATATATATATATAATCAAAAAGCAAGAAAAAATGGCAAAGAATCAAGAGATAAAATATTCAATAGAAGCAAATAGGAGATAAATCAAATATTGTCATTAGTGAGTAAAGACTTCAAAATAAGTATGACTAATATGGACAAATGGACAAACAACACTGAGCAAAATATAATCAATAAGCTTTCTAGAAATACAAACTGCAAAATATAATTTTTTAAAAAAGTATATTGACTTAATTTTAAAATTAAAGCAGAAGATAGAATTTATAAACTTGAAAATAATTCAGAATATAGTATTTGGGCTCAATTTTAAAGATAAGAAAGAATGGAAACAGCAGAACAGAGCATGAGAGAAATATGAGTGAAGATATGAATGAGAGAATGAAACAGAAGCAATATTGAAAAGTAATTACCCAGAACTTTCCAAATGATAAGACATCAACTCACAAACAGCTAATCTGCTTACAACTCAGCAAATTCAAAGCACAATGCAGAGATAACTGCAATTAATCATATCATTGTCTGATTGTTTAAAACCAAAGATAAAGGGGAATATTAAAAGCACTGGGGGTGGAGTGGGTATCCATTAACTTCAGGGGAAGAGGAGGGATGACCACCTGAAGCTCTGAAATTTTATCCTCAGTGAAAATATTGCTCCAACATTACAGGAAAATAAAGATCTTTTTAGACAAAAGCTGAGAGTATTTGTTTCCATCAGATTTCACACTATTGAAACTATGAAAGGGCCTTGTTCAGGAGAAAAGACAAGGGTTCCAGAAAAAAGCAGAGAACTGGGGAAAAAGAAAGGTCATTGAAAAAGAAAAATGTATCAATAATTTTATAATATATTGTCTTTAAAACAAAAATAATAACAATGAGGGGCTTATAACCTGTATAGAAATAAAACATATGACAATATGTGAGAGAAGAATTGGTGTAAAATCAAGTTAAATTGCTCTTAGAGGTTTCATTGTTTGGGATATAGAAAAGTGCCAACTTAAAGGAGTTAATGATAGGTAAGGATCCATTTTTAAAAATTTTTGAGATGACTACAAAGTGATAATAAACAAAATAAAAAAAATCTACTAGAACAGATAAAATGAAATAATATATTGAATTAAAAAGAAGACATTTAGTGGTGTATATAAAAGTAATATGTAATTAACAAGTAGCATTTATATTTGGATGGTTTGGCATGTGAAATTCTATCAACCTAGTTCACCCAGATTAATATGTTAAAAGAGAAAAAATAAAACATGTTATCTCATTAGAGAGAGAAAAATATATAAAATTCAACATTCATTCAAGAAAAATTCTTAGAGAACTAGGAAGACATCTTTATTGCAATAAAGCTATCCACTAAAGGCTGCATACTCCTTAGCAATGGGAGATTAGAAGCATTTTTATTAAATCAGGAAGAAATCAAGGTTACCTCTCATCACTCTCTTCTATTTAACATTTTTTTTTACAATCGACAATTCAAAGACATTATATATTTAAAAAAGAAATATGATGAATAGGCATTGGTAAGGATGAGACACTATTTTCCTTGTTTCTAGAAGACATGATTATCTATACTGAAAATTCCAGAAAATCAACTAACTCTTGCTCACTATAAACTATTCATCAGGATTTCAGGATAGAAAACAATATAATACCAATAACAAGAAAAACAGCTGTATTCACTTCCTCCAAACTCACCATACACACAAAGGTAAAGATACAACTTGTACAACAGCAACAAAAATTCTAAGAATAAATCTATGAAAATAGGACTAGGAAATTTATGGGAGAAGTTATAAAAAAAAATACTGAAGTCTTTTAAATATAACCACTTAGAAGTACCCTCACCTCAGGTGTGTGAGTTCTGTATGAAGAAAGTTGAAAGCTTTATTGGCAGGAAACATCATGACAAATGAGGAGGGTTCTTTGCTGTTTCTGATTTGGGGAGGGAGGGACTGGGTGGGACGTGTCCTCACACTGCCTGCACCATGCATCAGCTCTGCCTCTGTTCATTGTGAAACCCAGGCAAGTTGCCCAACCCCTTCTGCCTCAGCTTTCTCTTCTAGAAAATGCTGACAACAGCACTGATGCGATCAAAGTACAAGGATACATAAAGCACAGTTGCTTTGTTTCTCACCACACAGAAGAGCCCCAGAAATGCGAGCTGCCCTCTCCCACACTTGCCCAGACATAAGGTTGTCCCCAGCCCAGGTTTTCACCAAGACACAAAATGTTCTAAACTTCAGCTGGAACATAACAACAAAAGTTGACAACAAAATGTTTAAAAATGAGGATGCAACTCGTCATACTAAGTGAAGTGAGTCAGAAAGAGAAAGACAAATACCACGTGATATCTCTTATATGTGGAATCTAAAATATCACACAAATGAACTTACCTATGGAAGAGAAACAGACTCAAAGACATAGAGAACAGACTTGTGGTTGCCAAGGGAGACGGAGAAGGGATGGATTGGAAGTTTGGGGTTAACAGAGGAAAACTATTATATAGAGAATTGATCAACAACAAGGACCTACTCCATAGCGCAGGGAACTATATTCAATATCCTATGATAAACCATAAGGGAAAATAATTGTTTTAAAAGAATGTAAAGAACAAATGAGAATGACGAAGGGGGTCTAGTCACTCTCAATATGAGATGACGTTGTCCACTGACCAGTACTCGTCCCCAAGCTGATGGTCAGGAGAACAGAACAGGCTCCTTGAAGCTGACCCTACTCTGGTTCAGTACTTGTTCTGTGGCCATAAATGCAACTAACAGAATAAGGAGGGACACATTATTCAGAAAATAAATTCCCAAAATAAGTATTTGAAAAAGATGACAGAAACTCAAATTATATCCTTTGAAAAATATTCTTCAAGTGGATTAAGAAATTACTGTACAGAATAAACTATTTTATCTTTATCTGATCTGAGGAATGAGACACTTCAAGCACATTTAGCAATGGAAAATCTCCACTGCAATGGAAGGTTATGATATTAAAAATATCCTAAATGGAGAAAAAAAATATTTTTACAAATCCATTTTTTTTCAAGTGAATTTGTAATCCATGTGTCAGATTATTATTCTTAAAGCATAATTTCTACCAAAAAAATCAATGGAAAAAAAAAAAGACACGTATGAAAATATAAGGTTAGAAACAAAAATACTCCAAGTTAGGAAATGATTTTCCAACATTATTGCATCCAGATAAATTGCAAGTTAAAGCTTTGCCTGGTCTGCCGGATTTCAGCAGGCAATGCTGAGTCCTGTCCATGACGCCCCGGGACACCTCTGTCTGAGTTTCAGCAGGATTTTCAATCTGGCACACATTTTCCATACAGCAGTTTGACGATGTGTAGTAAGAGCTTTTGCACGTCCACAATTTCAGCAATTCCACTCGAGGAATCTCTCCTAAGAAAAGACTCAGGGATGCAGTCAGCAGTCTCAGCTGAGATCATGGTCCCAGCCTTGTTTGTAGGAGTGAAAAATGCACCTATGCAAATGTCCGGGACAGAGAAATGTAAACATGGGAGAGTGTATTAGGGAAATGTAGGTACCCATAACAGCTGCAATTTTCATGTGCTAGAGAGACATCTATGCATTACAAATATTAAGAAGAAGTGCTTCAAACATGAATCATGATTACTTCTGAGAAAGATTCTTCCACTTTACAAGATAATATAATAATTTTATAATTGAATAAACATCATTACAGTAGCTTAAATTAACTTTAAAAATACACATTGTAGGCTTCCCTGGTGGCCCAGTGGTTGAGGGTCTGCCTGCCGATACAGGGGACACGGGTTCATGCCCCAGTCCGGGAAGATCCCACATGCCGCGGAGCAGCTAGGCCCGTGAGCCATGGCCGCTGAGCCTGCACTTCGGAGGCTGTGCTCCACAATGGGAGAGGCCACAACAGTGAGAGGTCCACATACTGCAAAATAAATAAATAAATAAAAATACACATTGTGACCATTTAAAACCGTACCTGTGGGGAGGGAAGGAGAGAGACAGGCACCCAGTAGATGAAATTGAACAAGTATGGTCCCCCCAGGAAGTCGTCCTAGTAAGGGCACCCCTCCACCCAGGAAGCCCCAGAAGGCACATGTCCAGTGGTCTCCCAGAACGGCCCCACCTCCTCCCTGAGCCTCTTCTTAAGGTCTCCACCATAAACTCAGGAGAAAGACAGGACTGCAGTCTTCCTTTGTCGCGTCTTCAGAGGCTGCACCTTTGGGGCAGGGAACATCAGTTAAAGATCAGGGGCTTAGCAAGAGGCTGGGGGTTGCCCTGCAGTTGGATGACCTTGCCTGCTGCACCAAAGCCCCATGTCTATCTTTATTGATTAGCTTCTATTAATAATCCTATAGGATTGACAGGCATGTTGCAGGGCTGGCTGAGAGACTGTGGCCAGAGGGGTTAGGGAAACAGTCAGCATCCCTGACTGAGGCCCTGAGTCACTAATAAAGAGCCTGTGGTGTGTTTTGTAACTTGGGGGCCTGGGCCACGGCTCACTTCAGCTGGGTAATTATCGAACTGACCCTTGTAATATTCAAATAACTATCACTTCCTTTCTAAGATCTGACCTTTGCCTGGCTCTCCTTGGAGCAGTTTCCCAACCCTGGGGATGTCTTGTTGTGGAGTCTGTGTCTCAGGAGCCCCCTGCACACCAGAGGCAGGAAGGATGAGGCTGTGAATTAGAGAGTCGAATCAGGCTCCAGTCTTCTGCCTTCAGGTGAGGAGGACCTGCAGCCACCATGGTCCTGGGAGCGTGTGAAAGCTCCATGAGACAGCAAAGTAAAGAAATAGGCAGTGCCTAAATCAAAGCACTGCACTCAGCTAACCTAAGGGAATTGTCCGATATTCTGCAATGCAATGAAATGTGACTTTGGTAAATCTCTCTGTTTGAAACAACAATACACAAATGAAGCAGTAAAAATTCCAGGGACATCCTGAGGTGGTCACATAGACGTATGGAAACAGAAAGGCATAGTAAACACATTTGCTCTGTAGAGATGCAAAGGGAGGGATAGAGTTGGGAAACATCCTTAAATGAAGGGATTTGAGGCCTCAAAGTAAGTGAGAGGGATGAATAGCTGTCTGTTTATGCCTCAAATAATAAAGCATTAAAAATGTTGATTTGCCTTTTTATCTCAATTTTGTTGTTCTTTTACTCTTTGCTCGTAATAACTATTTCACAATGAGCTACTGTCAAGACAGAAAACTCACAAGGTCAAGATCTGAGCAGGTTATCTGGGTTCTAAAACTGCATAAAGGTAACCTGGGAACTTGTTAAAATGCAGGTTCTGAGGCCCTGGACCAGACTTACTAACTCAGAATCTGGATGCGGGATGTGAGAATCAGGATTTTTATCACGGTTCCTGGATGAGAAATACTGATGAGAACACAAGGGGCCCAGCCCCAGGAGAGCATGAGCCTGGAGGTTCCCCATAACACTGACTGGCCAGGGAGCTGCCCCCTTGTATCCCTCAGCACATCTTCCATGCCTAGCCAATTAGTACTGAAGCAGAATGACGCACCAGGACAAAATGTGGGTCCCGGGTCCCGTTTGCACAGTTTGCCTGTGTAGGAAGAAATGGCATCCAATGTTCCATTGTCACCTGAGAAACCACTGGAAGTCACAGAATCATCCTGTGAATAGCATGCAAAGGCCTTGGGTCCCACAGGCAAACAGACCCAGCAAGGTGAACCAACCCTGTTGTCTTGCCCTCATGGGCTCTGGGTTATAGATGCCTGGCGGTATCCTTGGCAACCAAATCAAACTTCTCCTGCACTGTACACTTTCCTGTTGAGAACTTGGAGCTTGAGCCAGGTTCCTCTCCCCTCCCCAAGAGGACTCTGAGGGATTGAGGAACTAAGTTTCCAAATGTCCTGATCATTAAGATACTTGAACATTTCCTGCGGACAGATAGCGAATCCCTGAGCTGGCCTGAAACCCTAGACCCAGGGGCCATGTAGAGTTGCACGGTGTTTATGGGACAAAGGGCAGATTATGTTTCAATTGGACACTAAAGTCTCAATAAAACTCACAAGAAAGCTAAATCATCATCACAAACAAAATGAAAGTAGCCTGGGTTCATATTGTAGCTACACGGATATGTCATCATTAAAAAACAATCAATAAGCTTCTGCCATTTTTGATGCACTCCTTGCTGTAGAGATACTTAGATGTGCTTCAGTACTCATTCCTGCTGACCAGTTTGTTTAGACTTTAAGTTGCAGCCCCATGTGACATCCTCCAGATGCTTGTGTTTGTCTGTCGGTTGGAGGTGGGTTGCCTCCAAAGGCCTCTGACCTCTTCTGCAGTCGGACCTCAACTCTATTTTGTAGCTTTTTCCTCAGCTGCACCCCTTACCAACCCTCTGGTTCAGCCACATTGAATGAGGCCACCAGCAGTTGGTGTATTGGCATGGCAGGCTCTAACCCTGCCTGGAAAGCACGCATCCCAATCTGTGTCCCTAAAAACACTCCAAGGCTCAGCTCAAATGCCACCACGTTTAAAAAGCCTTACTCCTTCCTGGCTCCCAAGGAAGCGTGTCCTTTCTCTGAATGTCCACCACTCTCAGGACAAGAGGAAGTTGGTGTGGTGAGGAGGGACTCTGGAGCCAGGCAGCTTGACTCTCAGCCCCGTTCTGCCACTTCCTGCTTGGTGTGATCCTGGACACACCACCTCACCTCAGCTCCCCCCACGTGAAACGGAGAGCATCATAATGCCACCTCACAACGTTATAAAGCGTATATAAAACATATATATAGCTCTTAGAACCAACGGTTTGTTACTGTTAGGAGGCTCTTCTCTTGTCTTCCTCCTGCACACATGCCCACACTCCCATAACTCTCCAGACGTCTAAAGTTTCAAGAAGCCTCTTACCCACATGTCACCTTGATACCTAGTGTGATGCCTTGAATATGGTAGTAAGTGAATATGTAGAAATATGCATTATTTCTATGAGAATACAATCTTTCTACAAGAAGTAACCTGGTCTAAATTTAGACAGATAATATCTGAATGAACTTGACCGCCACAACAATGACCTAGATTGTTCCTAGCACCTCATACCCCACCAGGCAAAAACCTATTTGTTTACAATATTTTGCTCTCTGCACATTAGTCAGGATTTTTTTTTTTTTTTTTTTTTTTTTGGCGGTATGCAGGCCTCTCACTGTTATGGCCTCTCCCGTTGCGGAGCACAGGCTCCGGACGCGCAGGCTCAGCGGCCATGGCTCAGGGGCCTAGCTGCTCCGCGGCACGTGGGATCTTCCCGGACCGGGGCACGAACCCGTGTCCCCTGCATCGGCAGGCAGACTCTCAACCACTGCGCCACCAGGGAAGCCCCAGTCAGGAATTTTTGAGCCCAGAGTGAGCACAAAAATGTGCATGGTGAAATGTCTAGGTATAGAATTGAGCTCAGTTTATCCTTCTAAGCACTGCATTTGTTTCCATAATTTAGGTAAATGCTATGGTTAATAGTTAACTAGGATGACTTCAACAAGGATCACAAAATTTACCTACCTTTACAATACAAACTGTACTGATTTTTTTCTATTTACTACTCCTATTTTAAAACAAAGCACGGTCTATTTGGGCTTTGCCTCTCAATTTTTCTTGATCTTCACTAGGTGATAAATGCACCTTAGTAACGACATAAAAAAAAAAAAAACTATTCTATTCAGGGAGATGCAGGATGCTCTGTAGATGGGTGGATTGCATTTCTTTTGCATTTTCAGAAATAAACCCAGAAAATCTTAATTGCTATGAAAATCTAGTCAGCATTTATTTAAAAAATATAGCATAATAAAAAATGTTAATCCGAAAATAAACAAGTATATAAAAGAACTGTAATAACCTTTTCCACTAAAGAGATAATTACATTTTTTTATTTTCACAATCTAATTTTGATGTTTCTCTTAACGGTATGTGATTAAAAATATTTATATGTTCAGATGTCTGATGATAAGTTTCTGGATAATTTAAAAACAGATTGTTAGAGCTACTACTTTCCAATAGAAGGGTAAAAACACACAAACACTATCTGAGGACATAAAAACAATGATCTATATTCTTACATTATTTCTAAAATATTTGACAAGATTAGAAATCATCATTATTTCTGATAGTACAGAATCTGTTTTAAATTTCATAATTATTATTTACCAAAAGCAATTCAGATTGGGTAAACACAATGAAAAAATACACAGTAATTAATTTTTCCAAGCAACCTCCTGGATAGAACCAGGGCAGGCAAAATGCCAGATAACAGAGAACCTTCAATAACCTACAGCACAAGTGTATTTGAAATACAAAAGCAGTTCACGCTCTCTATTCCAATGGCTGTCAGTGGTGCTGGCACCTGGGCCGTAAACACCCAGGGTCAGTTACTCTTACCCAGAATTAACTCGGATGGGAAACTAGCCGCCTGGCTAATTCCCTCTAATTGAATGTTGTTTAATCACATCGTTTCCCGGACCAGAATTCTTAAACTTACTATTTTTTTCTTTCTGTTCCTAACTTGTTTGCCCTCACTAATTAAAGAAATGTGCCGTGTTTGAAAACAAACAAAAAATAATTGGATATGCTGGTAGGAAAATTGCCCAAGAGATCATGCCAAAAACGTGTGGGTGATTCAGAACGAGCAGTTCCCCTCCTTTTTTGGTTTCAATAGCTATTTTAAGTTGCCGGCTGAATAGGCACAACTTGGCAGGGCAGCTAAGAATAGACGTCCACCCGTCCCTCTGAAATGCAGGGGAGGCTGGCTCGGAACCTCCCGATTCCTCTGGGCTTCTGCAGAGATTGATCTAAGGAGAGCGCTGTCACTTAAGACCCAACTTTCATTCCACGCTGTCTGCAGTTAGCAGCGGAGAAAGTTTAATTCTGAACTGTGAAAAGATTCAATAAGTCACCACAAATCACCCCGGCTGAAGCCCAAACTGAGTAATTTACACAGCACTTTGTGATCTTCAAACAGTTTGCAGTGGGCAATTATTCATGCCCGACATGGGGCCGCTGGGTCCAAGCTCCCTGTTTGTTCTAAGGCCGAGGAGAGGTGTTTGAAAACCGCAAGAGACGACCAGGGGCCCAGAGATCACGGCTAATGTGACACCCCCAGGCCTAATCTTCTTAGAGCACTGGGATAAAATAAGTATCCATTACAAAATCGCCCTTCATCCTGCCCCCTTCTGAGCCCGGCCACTCTGATAGTCAGCTCGGAGACAATTGTGCGATTCTAGACTTAATCAGGTATTAGGCGCTGAGGCAGGAGGAGAGGGGCTAATCTCCATATTTAGTCCATCTGTACTGGTGGACCTGACTTGCCTGGCCCCGATAGATCAAAAGGAATTGGCAAAAATCAGATTAAGGCTGGAGAAAGGGGGGAGTTTCGAGCCGTGTAACAGGCACATGTTTTCTCCCTGCCTTGGATGTGTGTCCATTTATTAAGACCATGCGGTTAATCCCACGGGCTTATAGCGCATTGTGCTTGCCTTTTCTTCTTCTGCCCCTTCTTTCAATCGGAAAAAAAAAGAAGTCATTAAAGTGAAATATTGTATTAATTATCAAAATATGAGCCCTGCACATCGAGGGCTGGTGGAGTTGCCCGGTTTAGAGAAGTCCAGCAATTTGGGTGTGCAGTACAGCCCGTGGGCTCGCTTGTCCGCCCGGGAAGGGGCAGAGGCCTGGCATTTTCTGGGGCCGAGACACACGGTGGAGCAGTGTGAAGTCAGCGGAAGAGAAGATGCTAATTATTAACACAGGCTGCCATGGAGCCGGGCTGGCGGTGGGGCAGGTGTAAGCGCAGCTCCGCGACATCTGATCTCCTGGCGTCACCACCTTGCTGCAGATCTCTGAGACGGAGCCCGGGAAACATATGGGATTCACCAATTAAACTGGCTCCTGTTTCTTCCTTTAAAACGTGCTGCCACGTTAGACACAGTCGGTTATTTTCTTCCCGGCTCCTCCGTGTGGTTTTGTCTGCAATACCATCTTGCCTCTGCGGTTCCCGCCGCTGCCTCTACCCACGGGTGCTTCCAACCCAGGTCGCGTGGACAGATGGATAAGGAGGGCGAAGGATTCACACTCTCGCCGCTGTTGGCCGTCACCTGCTGTTTGTAAACAGTGACATGTGGCCACCAGCCGTGTCCTTCAAGCGCCGATAAGTTAAACGTGCAGGCGGGCAACCTTGAGCTGGCCCCCATCTCATGATGGACACGGCGCACAGCTCAGCCTGTCCCAGGCGAGGATGGAGAGAACTTGCTGCGAGAAAGGAAACATGGTCAAAGGAGTGCGGGCTCCTCTCCTGGAAGGCTGACAAAGTCCCTTCTTTTTCAGGAAGCCCCACGCAGTGCCAGAAGACAGCCACATGGCCGCTGGATTTTGGCAGTCGAGTCACCTCATTAGAGTGGATTAAGTCGTGATGCTGAGAAGGATAAAAGGTGAACAGCAGAGCGAGAGGACCGCAGCCGCGGCAGCGCCGAGTGTCATCTGTGGCCGACGTGTCACCGACTCTCACCCATGTGGTTCACACTTTCAATTTCCTTCTGCAGGAACCGGGCGGTAATTGCAGAAGCTGGTGCTGGAGCCGCGCGTGGGGGGCCTCCCAGCCTTCGTCACCTCCTCTTGATGCTCAAATCCAGATATGTTCAAAGGCAAAGGTCCAGAGCCTGCGGATTCCCCCCGGGACCTGGGGAGGGGGTGATGCCGTTCAAAAATGAACAAATAAGAAATGCACCACGCTTGCAGGATGGCAATTAAATTAGCCACCACTGTCTGAGCCTGGCTCAGTCTCCAGCGTTTGGCAGTGAGTCGCACTGGTGAATCCCCTCCTTTGATTCTGCCTCACAAGACTTAAAAACACAACACAAGGACAAACTCAGGTGTCCCCTGGCGTCCTGCCTCTGCCGCACTTGTGTTTCTGCAGGTGCGTCTTTATCAACTGGGGTCGCGTCTGCGTTCCTCCCAGACGCGGTGCCATGTTGCAGTTTCCCCGTCAAGCTGGCTGTGCTTTTCTTCTGCTCAAATTATAGGAAATAAAGAAAACCAACTCCAGATGTAAGTGATTTTATGAGCAAGGGGTTAAGGAGTTCAAGAGGATTTTAGATTGTTGGGAAGACAGAATTGCATGGGGCAAAGCCAATCTGTGGTCAGGAAGGAAGGAAAGGACAGGAACAAAGCAGATCAGATAAACACTTGGAATAAAAATAAGGAATTGTCGGACAGCTCTCCTGACTTGCCCATATTTCCCTATCTCCAGCTGTCAAGGGGATTTTTTTTTTTTTAAGTGGAGGGGGGCTGGGGAGGGGGCTTGCATTTCTTGGGAAGATTAGTGAGAAAAAACTCTAAGCGCTCTGAGCTGCACACACGAGGGCTGGTACGTAATTGTGACTTATCATCTTTTGGGGCTTCAGGACAGGCAGAGGGTCACCCTCAAGGCACCTGATCTCACGACGTTGCCTCTGAATCACCAAGTCTGGCCAATGCAGGAGAGACGCAGGGCAGAGCCCGCAAAGGCGGTATCGCTAGCATTGGGAGAATGTTCCTGAAAGGTGGAGTCTTTGCTCATCGACACACCCAGGCACTTTTGTAAAAAATAAATGAGATTTTGATGTGGATTGAAAAAGTGCACTGTATTGTTAGTAATTTGACCTCCACAGCCTAAATAGAGAATTTCTACTTAGACCAGGCACCCTTTTTAATCCTCAACACAGGTTAGCACAGAGAGCTGGTTTCCTTATATTGTGTGTGTGTGTGTGTGTAAGGCTGCCATCCATCCTACCCCTGTGACAGCGAGCCTTTCAGTGACGATTCCGGACTGCACAGCCTCCAACCTAAGGAAATGCTGCATGCATCCAGACCCTTGTGCCGGCCAGTCAGATGCTCGTCCAGGGCCTCACCGTCCTCTCTCTCTAAGCCAATTCCGAAGGCCCGGCCCAAGCCAGTGAACACAGTGTCCTGAGATGGAGCCGGTCCCCAGGAGAGGGAGGCAACCCAGCATGCTCAGTCTAGGAAGGGACCTTGAGAATACACAACAGAACACGCGAATGGCGGGCTGGAGGCGCCTGGCTCGCTGGTGGAGCCACTGTAACAGAAGCACCATTCCAGCCCCGAGGTCCAGAGATGGGGGACAAGAAACCCTGTTGTGAAACCGTTTACCTCTCGCACCCTTCTGATATGGGAGGCAGGGGCCCAGCCGTTGGAATCTCTTCTCTGAGTAACTGCCAGATGGCCTCCGGCAAGTGTAGACTCTTAGACATCAAACCAGCATCAGCTCAGAAGCAGAATGTCTTCCCTGTTTCCTGTGATGGACCCAAGTCCAGCTCTGGGCCTCACTTCCCGGTCTTATTTTCCCCTGTTTAATCAACTTCCTTGGCGATGGATAACCAAGGAGACAATGGAGATGGAGCCCACCAGATTCCAACACCACTTCTGTTCCATCATCTTGATTATTAGGCTTGTCTTGTACCTTAAACCCAAGGATTCTGCTAATGATACATCAGAGAGGCCTGGAGGAGACAGGTCACCCTGAACTGTCCACGTTTTGGAGGCCAAGCCCTTGCCTTCCACGAGCAGGGACATTGAACTGGAGGACCTTTGCCTCAGCAAGTCCAAGTCCCCTAGTCTGTGATGGCTCAGCTCAGCCCCACTGCAGGACACGGGCGGCCAGGGGCCGGCACTGAGATGGTGATGGGTCCCTGGGAGGTGGCACTGGGTGATGTG
Source organism: Globicephala melas (assembly GCF_963455315.2). Taxonomy (NCBI): domain Eukaryota; kingdom Metazoa; phylum Chordata; class Mammalia; order Artiodactyla; family Delphinidae; genus Globicephala; species Globicephala melas. Next base: position 2,391,126 of record NC_083316.1, on the reverse strand, counting down.
GTGATGGGTCCCAGGGAGGTGACACTAGGTGACACAGTGATGGGTCCTGGGGAGGTGGCACTAGGTGACATGGTGATGGGTCCCAGGGAGGTGGCATCCTGCTGTAACAACACCTGTGCCTTGAGTTCTACAGGGAAACTACACCCTGTGCCTTAGTCTGACCTAACATTGGAGGACATATCTGGGTTCATACAAAGAAATCAAGTGCGAACATAGCCTTGGTCAACTATAGGCTTTATTTCTTAATAGGATCAATTAATAAGATTTAGTGATAATTCTCCAATAGATAAAAATGATATAATTAATACGTGTGAATACATGAATTCTCATCTGTATAACCAAGGTAATGATATAAATCAAAGGATGCTGTAATGTAACAATGTGACATATACAGAAATGTGTGGAAAGACACACACGTTAATACAATCGTGCTGTATATTTATTGAATAAGCTCATTATTCTTATTCGGGGGATCCAGGATACTTGAAGAGTTTTGTGTTTTCAGATCACCTTATTAGAAACAGATTAAGAAAATGATAGCAGTTATATCGGATGATTAAATACCGCTGTCCCAAACTGTGCATTCTTTTGTGGCTGATCCCGGCCCCAGAGCTGTCCTCACCACCACTGTACTGCAGATCTGTGCTGTCCAATACCACAGGCCCACAGCCGTCCACGCAAATAAAGCAAAAGTGGACAGAATGGTTTTAGCGTCTACTGTAGACCCGTTGCTGTTCTTTCAGAGCAAAGACAAGGCAGGCCAAGGTATTCCCACTTGAGACCAATCTGACTGCTGGAGCTGGTGGTGAGAAACCCTGGCTTTTCAGGCTGGAAGGTGCGGGAGCTGAAAGAGGGACCACATGGATCATGGGGTCAGTGGAGACTACACCCAGTTCTGTGCCCCGTGGACCTGCTGTGGGTACACAGGTAAGAATGTCCACCTGTGCTGATGCCTCGTAAGCAGGCAGCTGTCCAGAGTTGGTCGAGTAAACCCTCCACAGATGAAACACATTATTTAACCTGAATTATCTAAAAATGTCATATGCTACTGTTCTTCCCACATGAAACCATGCTCATCTGATAAAAAAGGGTGCCTTCATGGAAAGCCACCATCTCTGTCACAAAGGGCCTCAAGAAGTCGTCCTTCAGAAAGCCTGGCTGGCTCACCCCACTCCGTCTCCCTGAGGTGGGGCTAACCCTGTCCTCTGAGCTCCCAATGTCTTTGGGTTCTGCCGTGTCTCCCACTGTCTTGTGCACATTTGGTTTGTCATGTTGTCCAGTGAATGTTTGTTGAATGATGGTGTGTGATCCATTCAGGGATTTGCTGAGGGATTGCTGGCCAGATATCCAAGTCATGGCAACATGATGGTACTTAAAACCTCTCCACTGATTGATCTCAAGACTGTGAATCTCTTTAGCTCTTGCTTGGGAGAAAACACACGTGTCGCCTAAAGCTCACCGATTTGTTACTCGCGTGTCAAATCTTTACAGCGAAGATCCTCAGTTAAGATGATCTGGTCCAGATCCGTACGTTAGTTCAGGCTCCTTTGCCCAGTGTCTCACGGAGCTGGGTGTCTCATGGTACCATGCCCATGTCACAGTACCCGTGTGTTTATTGGACTCACGGTAAATACGCATCTAGTTGTGGCTACCTTGTCATGAAAAGTGCTTCTTTGCATGCAGGAAAGTTCTGCCAGTTCTGGAAACTCTGAGGAACTCCTTGGGGTCGCACTCGAGTCATGAATCTGTGTTTGTTTTCCTGGAATGGCAGCATTGATACCTGTTTAGTTCCTGATTCAATACAGCTTTACATACTCCAGGGAGAGGACCAGTGACCTTACCACACATCCACCTTAAAATACAGCATCACTTTCATGTCATAAACCGGTTTATTTTCTGTGTTGTACTGCATACTAAGGATGATACAAAGTCCAGCTTTCATGTCCAGGAAGGCCAAGCCCGTGTTGGACAAGGCCGAGTGTGTGGACAGCCTGTCAGCACCGGAGGACGTTTTTGCGAGAAGGTCACAGACCTGAATGCATTAGTGAGGCGGGCGATGCACGGTGGCCCCGGCTTCCCCTCGGTCCCTGGCAGCAGCTGCACATCAGACGACACCCCCTTTCAGCTCTAAGTGCTGCTTCTGCCTGTTATCGGCCAGTCGCCAGTGGGCTCAGGGGAGCAGCGCTATCTCCTATGGCCATGAAAATTGATATTGAACATGGAAGGGAAAATCTCACAAGCTGATAGCAATTAGCTAAAAAGGATTTGCGACTCCATGATTCATCACTCCAGGGGACCAAAGTCATTTGCAGACGCTGTTTCCAGAGTCCCCGCGTGCAGCTCCGAGCCCTGCCTCTGTTTCCCTCCCACTGGGGTGTGACATTTTCGGCTTTCACAGCCCCTTTCCAGAACAGAGGCTGTCGCAGGTGGGGACTCTCCTGTCGCAGACGCTTTCATGAGCAGGTGCTCAAAGCCAGGCTCAGATGCCTACTTCCATTTAGATATTCAAGTCGGAAAATGGAAATTAGTTTCCTTAAGAGTTGGCTGTGCTGTTTTTGTTTAGGAAAGTAATTTGTGACTCTGGGTCAGTAAGAAAATTTTACCTAAGTTAATCAGAATAATAGTGCTAAGGTACCCAAAGTGTCTCGAGATTATTTTCCAAAAAGAAACGCTTGACCCAGGTAGCCACCCCTTTATTCTTGATCGCCGAGCTGCACAGACCCCTGGCATGCGACCCCAGTGCCGGCCCAGTGGAGGCTGTGCTCCCTTCCATGGCAGCGGGGCTTCCCGGCCGCCTGGGCCCACCTGCACCTCTGGCTATTTAATCTATGTATCTGGTGCCAAGCATTCCATTAGAATAACATCCCAGACCTTCTCTATTGCTTAAACGGACAGAGAATTTCTGTGCAATTTTGTCACAAATGATGCAGAAAATCATGCCCTGAGTGTTTCTCCGTGTAGAACTGTGACAGACCTGAACAGGAAAGTTAAACATAAACGCTTTTATGACCCCAGAGAAGGGAGAGAGCGCTGGAACTAGTATTATAGAGCAGAAATTACACAGGAAAATTTTATTTATACAATTTTCTTTACTATTTATATATGTGAAATAAATCATATATTTATATACTCTAATTTTAATGTCAATGTGCATATATGTGTATATACATATATCTGAATACACACACACACACACACACACACACACGCATCAAAATTAAAAGCTTCTTTATGACAAAAAAATACCATAAACAGACCCAAAAGAATGCCACATGTAACCTCATCATCAATTAGGGTGGTGAGATTCATACAGCAATGTCCTCTTGTCCCCTCCAGTGACTGGTGCCTAATAGCACATCTGGCCACAGGAAGGCTTGGCCGGGACTGGGGGGGGGCTCTCTGATGGTCGTGCAGACCGGGGGGAGGGCCAGTGTGGGGAGCCAGAGAGCCCAGAGCCAGCCCCTCCCTTCGGCTCCACCTCAGCATCCTGTGGGGACCAGTTCCCCGTTGCATGGGTCAGGGAGGGTCGGCCATCCATCCATTTCCAGCTACAGGTTCTGGCTTCCTCCTGCTGGGCACAGAACCGCCCTTGCTCTACTAGGGTTCATTTTACCTTGAATGGCCTGCGCAGTCAAGTGTGCTTTAGCAGTGATTTTGTGGCCAGCAGGAAATTGTCTGGACGCGTGTGGAAGATTAGGGACAGGAAGGAACCCACTTTGAGAAATGTAGGTGCCTCGATCGGAGGGCGGGCTGGAAACAGGGTGGAGGGAGCATAGCCAGGTCGACACAGTTGCTCCCCGGAGACTCTGGGAGGTGGACTTTAGGTGGACGAAGTGACCATGGGATGGACAGGACATTGAGGGTCTCCAGAGGACCAGTTTCTGCAGCACCTGTGGCATACCTAGAAATGGGTTAAAACTAGAAAGTAGCGGGGTAAGGGGTGAATAACAGCATGGAGAGAGCTTTTCTAATGGGGTTGGAGAGGAATTCTCGGTGGGCAGTAACATCACATTCAACACACAGTGGGCTTCAGGATGATTCAGAGATACTTCATGTGCCTGTGATCTCAGAGCTCCAGCAGGTCTGTTAGTTATGTCATCAACTGCATTCAGCTTATGTTAATGTGGTGATATATTCCTTAGTTGCAAAACTACTGCACTGACCACCTTTATAGGTCCTAGAAACCAGGGGATCATATGGGTAACACCTGGAAGTTTCAGAATCTCGGAAATCCATCTCTTGACAATTCTGAGCCAATGATGGGTGATACCGGTATCCTTAGGCCAGGCTTCCTCCTCCCCATTTCTTCCTCTGGCTCTTTCTTTCCCTCTTTCCCCAGAGGATGGATCTCCTTGTGTGATAGTCCCCATGCTTGACTTCCTGCTGATTATTTCAGAAACGATCTCTGCCCTGCACCTGGAAAGTCCAACCCCGAGTACTTGGAAACGCCCTCTCAGCTCCCAGAAGGGAGCTTCCCCTTCTGGCTTTGGTCTTGTGCACATATTCCCTCTTTGGATGGATGACGTGCTTGCTCAGGGCCCCCAGGGCTATTTGGACTTGGGAACCATGTCCTCCCCCATGCTTGGTATAAGCCTGTGAGTTCCCAACAAATAGACCTCTTATCTCATCGATGTGCTCCAATTAGAGGGCAAGTTGTCTCCTTGCGTCTCTGACTCTGAGATGGAGAAATTTCACCCCTCACAGCCCAGGGCCAGAGCAGGTCACAGGGCAGCGCTGCAGGAGAGCTGAGCCACGTACCGTGTGTCCTCTGCACCACGCTGGCCGTGTGATGCCAGCGCTGCTCTGTACAACATCTGCTTAGCAAGCCGTGGTCAAAACTGCTGACGGCTATGATCCTGGCAGGAGATGTGAAAACAGGTAAACGATCCCTCCCTGGGAACTGGATCTCATAACCTTGTGTCTCAGAAAGGTCAAATAAGATAGAGAAGAAATATATAAATGCAGAGGAGTGCATTCGGGAGCAGGTTGGGGAGGGAGAGAGCTTGGCTCGTGGAGTGGGGACAGGAAATGGGAGCTCTGGCTCTGCAGCCGCTGTTCCCAGCCTGACAGCTTTGACCTTGAGAAGGCCGGTTCTCCACCCTCACTTCTCCAGTGCTCGGACTAGGAACCTACAACTGCATTGGTGATTGGGGTGAGCCAGCATGGGCAGCAAGAGAGTTGGACCTGAGCTGGGGAGACTCTGATTGGGGGGCACATTCTGTTCCCCACTGACTCACTCTTCCAGTGCCAAAGTGCATGTCCTTTGGGGTGGAACTCAGAGCGCACCTCTGCCTCTGCTGGTCCCATATTTGCCACCATTACCCTTCTGCTTCCATCAGCGTTTTATTTCTCTTTCTTGGGCACTTACCATTTCCTTCCCCTCCACACAAATACCTCTGTTAATCCACTACCCCTAAGGATCTCAAGGAGGGGTGGACAGGTGTGGATGCTGTGGTGTGGCTCTGGGCCAGGGGTCTGGGTCTGTCTGTACCCTCGATCTAACGCTGGCCCACGGGGGACCTGGAGCAGATCCCCTCTGTGCACAGTGTTCTCACCACGAACAGACCTCAGTACATACCCCTGTCAGATGGTCTTATTTGAGTGACTTAACTATATTTGCAAATTACTTAAAGCAATGAAAATGATACACATGGACACACACAAATTACTTGTTCCTGAGGACCCAGCCATGCCTTCTTCTTGTTCATGTACCCAGTGCCAAGCTTGGTGACATGCACAGGCTGCAGGGTCAACTGGCTGAGTTGCACAAAGAAGTTCAGGGAGGCCCTCGGTAGCCACCCAGTCCTTCGAGAAGGCTGTGTGCCCATGGGCTCTTGTGACCCCTCCTTGAGGCTCTGGATCCACTGGCTCTTCAGGCTCTGTGGCCTCCAATCAGCAAAGCCTTAGCCCAACCTTGTGGTCTGGAGCTGCACACGCCCCAGGCAACTCGGGGGTGTCCACCTCCCAAGGACAGGCTTTTGGTCAATGGAGGCAGGCTGGATGGACATGTCCTCCCTTTGACACCCCTCCTGCAGCCCCTCTGAGTCCAGGGCACAGGGATCCTAGCAGGAAGGTCCCAAGGGATAGGCAGCCACTCCACGAGGCATCAGCCTTCGGCTCCCTGTACAGGAACTCTCCGCCTGGACCCTGCTCCCTGGGGAACCAGGGCTCCCACCTGCCTCACAGGCTCTTCTGAGGCCAAACAAGCACAAAGCAGATGCTTCAGTGGGCTCTCTCTTCTTGAAAGTGACTAACGTAGGCCATACACGTCAAGGAAGCCATAGGTCCAGAGGTGTCCCTTGCATAGCCCAGGGCCTACTGGACAAACTTAGCCCTCGGGGAGGAGGTTTGCACCCTCAGGGTCCAGCTCCAGTGGTGTGGACCCTCCAGGAGAAGCTCCAGGGCCCACATGAGTGCTTCATCAGGGGTCCTGGTTGGCATGGCTGGTGGACCCTCACCCCTCATCATTTTTTCTGGTGTCATCTTGGTTTTGATTCAAAGGATGATCATAGATTTGTATGTTTCCTGGAACTGAGGTAACAAAGTACCACAAACTGAGTGGCCTAAAGCAAGGAACATTTATTTATTCTCTTTCAGTCCTGGAGGCTAGAAGTCTGAAATCAAGGTGTCGGCAGGGCCACACACATCCAGGAGCTCTGGAGAAAGTCCTGCTCCCCTTGCCCAGCTTCTGGAAAATCAAGTGTCCCTTGGCTTGTGGCCGTGTCACTCCAGCCTCTGACTCCATCTTTACATGTCTCCTCAGTTTCTATCCATGTCTTTTCCTCCGTGTGTCTCTGTGCCTTATCCCCTCTTTTTTCTCTTGTAAGGACAATTGTCACTGCATTTAGGGTACATCCAGATAATCCAGGACGATCTCTTCTCCAGATTCTTAACTTAGTCCCATCTGCAAAGACCCTTTTTTCACATAAATTCCCATTTGTGGGTTCCTCTGGTCAGAACTTGGACACAATTTTTTTAAGGGCCACCATTCAATCCACTGCAGATGCCTTTGGAGACATTGAAGAAATGGAGTGAATTTGAGCAAACTGTTCTATGGAGAGGTAAGGGGGACACAGGTAAGTCACCGCCTTTGGCCCTAGAAAGTACACTCTTAGGAGCCACAGGTTCATGAGTGAAGAAGGAGGCAGATTAATTCTTCACAAATGGTTTCGTGATTTATTTAATTTTTGTACAAAATCCTAGTGTGTATTTTACCAGGCCTTATGTTCTACTTTTTGTGAGCATGCTATAGGCTTAGCATAAATCACGGTGAATACTAGCACTGACTTTGCACTGCCACTGAGCCTTACGTTCACAGGATTTTGATTGTTTTGGAACTATGTTCATTTTATGGCTTTAACTAAACAGAAAAAGCAAAGTCCTAGCATTAGGCCATGTGCCAGTATCCATGGATTTTGTAACTCGTGAAGAATCTGCTGTCACTGCATCCTTGCTTACTCCTTGGGTCATCGTCCCAGCATCTGGGACCTGGTGGGTCCCCACTTGTTTGTTGGTTGACTTCTCATGGAGAATAAGGGCAAAGTGGGACTTGCGGGTTGGAGAAAGTTGTGGGAGATGTGGTTGGAAAGTAGGTTGCTTCCCCTCTAGAAGCCACAGGCAGGCAGTTTTGAGTCCACTCTCTGGAAATTGAGGAATTTTGGAAAATTCTAAAGGAGAGAAGTGCCAGAATTCGGACAAGAAGATAAGAAGTACAAGCCATTCCCATGGTTGTGGTCTATTATGGCTGGAGTCGTGAACTCTCCAAATTCATGTGTTGAAGAACTGTTTGGAAATAGGGTGATTGCAGACATAATTCGTTAAGATGAAGTCATGCTGGGGTAGGGGGGATTGTACCCTGAAAAATATGAAATGTGGAGGAAAGAAATCAAAGGAGATTTAAATAAATGGAGATAATCCTGTTCAAGGATTGAAAGATTCAACACTGTGATGTTGTCATTTCCCCCTAAATCAATAAATAGGTTTAAGATTCTTTTTATAAATAGAGACAAGACTTTTCCAAAATTTATATGAAAATCTAAGGTACTTGAATAGCTAACATTATTCTGAAAAAGAAAAATAAAGTAGGAGGAATCACTCTACCCTATTTAAAGACCGTCTCTGTCTCTGTCTGTCTATCTCATTACACACAAACACACACACACAGTAAGACTGTGTGATCGTGTGATACTGGTGGAGGAATAGGACATAGGCTTATAAAACAAAATAAGAGAACCCAGAAATAGCCCCCTACAGCCAGCTGATTTTTGACAAATATGAAAAAGCAATTCAATTGGAGGAAGGAAAAACTTTACAGCAAATGTCGCTAAAGTGATTGAAGACCCTTAGGAAAAAATTAACTCAGTGTAAACTGTATATCTCATACAAAAATTCACTCAGAAGGGATCATGGATTTAAATGTAAAACATACAAGTATGAAACTTTTACAGGATAGTATAGAAGCATGTCATTAGGAGCTAGGGCTGGGTGAACAGTTCTTAGACATGATCAAAAGCACAATTTGTAAAAGATAAATAAATACGTTAGACTTCACCAAAATTAAATATTTTTTTCTCTGGGGTAAGGCAGATGAGAGTACAAGCTGTGGGCTGAGAGAAAATATTTCCAAAGCCCATATCTGACAAAGAATCCATACCTAGAACGTATAAAGAATTCTCAAAATTCAACAATCAAAACCAAATAGTCTCGTTGGAAAATAAGCAAAATATGAAGATGTTTCACCAGGGGTGTGTATGGATGGTAAATAAGCACGTGAAAAGAGGTTTGCCATCACTGGCCAGGAGGGTGGGATGAATGAGGACCTCGATGAGCCAAATGCTGTGGAAATGAGACAGAGGATGTTCCCTGCATTGTGCAGGGGATGTAAAATGGTCCAGCTACTCTGGAAAGTAGTGGAACAATTTCCTTAAAAGAAAAGCAAAACAAAAACGTTAACCACACAATCCAGCAATTGTACTCGCGGGCACTTAATCCAGAGCAAAGAAAATTTACATCCACACAAAAAACTGCAGGACTGTGCAAAGCAGCGTTATTTGCAACAGCTCCAAATTATAAACTGCCCGAATGTCCCTCTGCAGATGAATGGTCACGCACACTGTGTCCATCATACTTTGGAATGCTGGAACATGATTCAGCAGCACAGAGGGAGAAATTCTGTATGTGCACAGCTACGTGCATGGGCCCTCTGGGTACCATCTGAGTAAAAATAAGCCCATCCCGAAAGGTGACATATTACATGATTCCATTTGTGTGATGTTCTTGAAATTACAACATGATAGATGGAAAACAGACCAGTGATTGCCCAGATTTAGGGAGGAAGAGTCTCACTATAAAGGATAGAGTGGGGAGATCAGTGTGGTGCTGTCACAGTCCTGGGTCTGGATTATGACATGGTCACAAGGATTTACACCTGTGATCAAATGGCATCAGATCATAGACATACATCACATCAGTGTCAGAGTCCTAGTTTTGAAGTTGTATAATCATGTAGCATGTCATCCCTGAGGAAACTGAGTGAAGAGTACAGGGAAACTCTGCAATAGTTTTGTAATTTACTGGGATTTATAATTCTTTCAAAATAAAACATTACATGCAGAAAAAAAAGAAGACAAAATGAATGAATTTTAAAATGAAAGTATGCATAAAGAAATTAAGCCTTGGGTACAAAGAAATATACCTCGAAACACAGAGTGTTGAAGCCACAAAACAAAGGGCACAAGGGTAAACGCTTGTGCTCATGTGTGATTGTAAAGCCAGTAACACCATGCTGTAAAAAGTATGTTGGCACAGCATAAGCAGAAAGGGTATTAAATTGTGCATGGGAACAGTCCGCACCCCATTTAGGATGAGAAGGAAGTAATACAGAGAAGGACTCAAACATAATCCTTAAGATGTTACTTCTTTAAGAACCCTGGAACAAATATGGGAAAAATGAGAGGTTTGGGAAAGCAAGTGGTTAATGAAAGCATTGCTTCTATTTTTCTCTGTACTTTTCTGTAATCTTGAAGTACTGTATAAATTATGAGAGTGAGTCACACAGAGAGAAAGACAGAGACATAAAGAGACAGAGAGACACTCAAGGCCCTTTTCTAGAGAGCAGAGGAGGCTGAGGAAGGCTGTGACAGTTTTAGAGGCAACGGACAGAGGAAACAACAGTGCTCTGAGCCTGCTGATTTAACTGCATTTTGCTTGTAATTGAATGATAGATTTAGAGTGATTTCTGATTCAATCAGAAGAGGCAAGTGTAGATATTGTGTGGGTTTAGTAAGAGAAACACAGAGGGCACATCTCTCCCTGCAGGCTGCGACTCCTGATGGCAGGTTAAAAGGGAGACAGAGCTTTCTCTCTGGCTGGGGTTCAGGGTAATTCTGGAGTCAAGAGTGAGGCCACAGGAGCGGAGGCAGCAGGAAGTGCCGGCCGCATGCCAATAAGGGCCTCTTCCTTGGATGCTCACCCCAAACACCCTGCCAGTGTGCGACATACCGCCTCTGGGGCCCGGTCCTCAGAGCATCTTCTCTTCCTGTCCTTTCTCCTGGGTTTGGATTTGGGGATCTCAAACCCAAGGAGCTCATTGAATTTAACTTTGCGTGGCCTCAGACCAAGGTACAACTTGTGATATGTACCCGTGTTCTGCTCTTCTCCTGAGCAGAGGGACCACCCTGCATCCCCATCACCACACACAGAGGTTAACGCTCTCTGATGAACACCCGTTGGTTAGGCATTGCATTTATTCCTCTGAACAAAGAGACTTTGTGTTCTTTAACCACATGGACCGTTGGTTGTAGAGGGCTGCTATCCACGGAATGTTTGTGCTCCTCCCCCCCACAATTCATGTATTGAAATCTTAACTGTATGGTGATGGTATTAGGCAGTGAGACCTTTGGGAGGTAGTTAGGCTGGGGCCCTAAGGAATGGAATTAATGCCCTAATGAAAGAGGCCTCACAGAGTCCCTAAATCCCTTCTGCCATGTGTGGCCACAGAGAGTATACAGCCATCTATGAACCAGGAATCGGACCCTCAGCTGACACCATATCTGCCAGTGCCTTGACCTTGGACCTCCTGCCCTTTAGAACTGTGAGAAGTAAGTCTCTGTTGGTCATCAGCCAGCCAGCTTATGATATTCTGTTATAGCAGCCCGGACAGACAAAGGCAGTGGCACCAGAAACATCCTTTATTTCAGCTCTCCTAGTTTTACAAGGGAAGGAACTGCACCTCAAGCAGTGGAAGGATTAGACCGAGGTGATAAAGCAACAGTGAGAGGTGGACCCAGGGCTGGAATCTGGGCCCCTGACAATGTGCCCTGACGTTCAGGGTCTCTCCCCAGGGCCGTCCACCTGCCCGACCCCCGTCTCCTGCAGCTACACACTTTACAACACTCACAGAGCCCAGCACGACACTGAGCAACCCCATCTAGAGGAAAGTTTTGTTAAGAACTCAACAACAGAATAGAATTTGTTTTCAACATGAAAAATAGTTTTTTGAAAAATAATTTATGGTTAAATATTATTTGATTAAAAATAGAGGGCACCATGCAACTTTGGCAACAGTGTTGACACTAGTGCACATTGGTACTTAAGATGGTGTTCTTTGAGGACTTGACACCTGAGGCCTCCATCCAAGAGCCACTGAGATCTGAGTCCCATCAACAACCAGGAGAGGGACATCAGAAGGGCATCTGGCCCCAGCTGACAGTGAGGGTGAGATGACCCAGCCCCAGGTGACACTGTAATCACAGTCTGTGACAAACCTCGAGCTGGGGCCCAGCTAAGCTGTATGTGGATGGCTGACTTACAAACACTTTGAGAAAATAGATGTTCATTGTTTTCAGTCACTAAATTTGGGGGTCACCTATTAACAGTCATCAATTACTAAGACAAAAACTTTCCCAGAATGGAGTTCAAAAATAAAATGTAAGTATATATTTTAAAATCTTTATTTTCCCTCTCACTAAATAAACTTCCAAATTTCCCTGACCATAATAATTTGAGAGACATTATCCAGTTCTGCATAAAATCTTGTCCCTCTACAACATCATCCCTAAACGGGATTATTAATGCAACTCTAGTCTTTGGATGAAAAAAAAATGCTCAAATTGATTATAAAGTAGCAAAAGCACCTGAAGAAGTATGTTCCTAGGTGGCTTTGTCAAAAATCACTGGGGTGGATTTGATTTGTTGGGCAGATTCCAGTTTGGCTAATAGTGCATATGTGATGTTTAAGTATTGTATGTACACCCAGAGGCCCTTTTCTGACTTACAGAGCTTTTGCAAACACTGAAATACATATACAGAAATGCTGAAAAAAATTAAAGAAAACATTTCCACCTCCTGCAGTTCACTTGCGACTTGCTGCTGGGCTGAGCTTGACAAGTATGCAAATATCCATCCAATTGCCACCACACTGCCAATTTCACAGGGTTTAGAGTTTCTTATCAAAAGGTGTGCAAAGGGTTCTGTGCAGCAGATGAAGTGATGGGCGCTGACAATCTGACTTGGCTCGTTTGATCTATCATGAATTAGATGGAAATAAGCACACCTATGGGAGAGAAAGTGGCTTGGTTTTTATGGCTGAGCCTCTGGGGAGCAGTGACCACTTTCTACACCCCCAGGCAATATATGGACTCACCAGGAAGGAGAGAGCATGGTGGTACTCGGGTATGGCCTGGGACATCAGCTGGGAGTCAGCAAGTGTGTCTTCAGGATTTAAAGCAAGAGGGAACCTTATTCACACCGCTGCTGGGAAACACGTGCCTGGTTTCCACTTGCTGGGGAAGAGGCCATGGTGGAGATAAAGCACGTTAAATGGTAGAAAAGCAGTAAGGAAACCACAGCACCATGGAGGAGGGGGATCCAGGAGTGCAAACCTGTGAGCATGGTGGGATCCCAGTGTGAGCTCCCCAGAAGCAGAGCTGGAGACAAAGGTTTGAGTATAAGCAGGTGCTTTGAAGAGAGGAAGAGAGGAGTGAGGAAGTGATACAGAGAGTGGAGGACACAAGTAGAGGATGCACCAACAGACAGGTGAGCCCTGCAGACCCTGATGGCCTGGGATACCATGTGTATCGTTCCAGGAAGTGGGGTTGTTTTCCATCAACTCCCATCCATCACCAACGGCTGCCCTAAGGAATTAGTTCTCGGGCACATCTAGCCCCCTCCACACGTGGACCAAGCATGCCCCCAGCCAGAGAAAGACCTCAGGCAGAGTCACTTTTGCAGTACAAAGCCCTCAACGCTTATAGAAATGGTGAGCACAGAGGGGAAATCCATGGGGCTCTAACGACATCAGTGGCCATTGCTCATGGCAAAGTTTAACCAAGGTTCTTTCTTCATTCTGCTCTACAGTGCAGTCCTGAAGAGGCAGAGGGCAGCTAAAATATTCCTATTGCTCAGGGAAGCCCAGGGATGGAAGCTTCCACATAGAAGGAATGCTTGTGATTGGTGGAGAAAAACAGAAGCCACGTGAGCAGACTCCAGAAGACCCAGGTTTCCAGAAGGCCCAGCGTTGGCCTGTTTGTTTACCTACTCCATGTCTCCCCCACCAGCATGTTACCTACCATATGGTAGGAACTCAATGCACATTTAGTGAATAAAAATGCATTAATACATAAATGGAAGAATGGAGACTATATCCTATGGGTGGTGATGTATAGGAGCCCAGTGAGGACTGTTAACATTGTGTGTGGGGAGACAGTCAGTGATCCCTCTGGAAGAATGGATGAGGGCTTGGGAGCAAGAGTTCCAGTCATGGGGGCTGTCCTCGGGCTCCGAATCATTACTATGAAGTATCTTCTTCCACTTGACCCCACAGTGGGAAAACCCATGTGAAGCGGGGCTTGTATGTGGTGGTCAGGAAAGCTCTGATATAAGTGATACTTCTATTTGTTGAATGAGTTTTGAAAGTGACAGTTTATTTTCAAACTGAAAAATTAGAGCATTAGACTAGATAATCTTTATTGCCCTCTTTTTAGAGCTAAAAATAATCTGTGGTTTTGTTTAGAATGGATAAGCATAATGAAAAGCAATTTCAAAAACATCCAAAATCTTTGCTTTGTACACTGGAAAATTTAAGTTACTCACATGATTATTTTGCATTTGCCTGTTTGGTTGCCATTCTTCATGCTCTTTATTTTTTCCTTTAGAAGGAAGTTACCATATGGAACTTTCCTTCAACCTAAAGAATATCTTTTAGCATGTCTTGTAATGCAGGTGTTCTGGCAACTCAGCTTTCACTCCGCTTTCTCTCAGTTTTTGCTTATCTGACAATGGCTTCATTTTATTCTAATTTTTGAAGAATATTTTGCTTATAGAATTCTTCATTAGCAGATTTTTTTTTCTGTTTCAGTTTAAAGATTTCATTTAGTCTCCTGGTCTACAGTGTTTCTGATGAGAATATAGGCATCTTTTGTATCATTGTTTTCCTATATATAATGTTCCTTTTTTCTTTGGCTGCTTTCAAAATTCTTTTCTATATATTTAGTTTCAGTCATTTGACCTTGATGTTCCTAGATGTGGCTTACTCTGTGTTTATTCTACTTGAGTTTGGTTGACCTTCTTGGGTCTGTGTATTGATGTGCTTTCATCAAATTTGGAGAGTTTTTGGTCATTATATTTAAAATAGTTTTTCTGCCCCATCCTTGAAATTCTTTTGGGGATACCAGCTTCACGTATTTAAGCACATTTACTGTTGCCTGAGAAATCAGTGAAACTCTATCCAATAATTTCTTTATTTCTGTTCTTCACACTGGATAAATATTTATTGCTCTATCTCAGGGCACTGACCATTATTCTGTCATATTTAATCTGTTAAGATAATCTAGTGACTGTTTTCATATCAGATATTGTACTTTTCAGTTCTAGGTTTTTTATTTATTTAACAATTGCTATTTCTCAGCTGATATTCCCTATCTGTTCACTCATTAAGACCATATTTTCTTTTACATCCTTGAACATATTTATATCTGTTTTAAATACCTGTGGCTGCTAAATCCAACATTTGGACCATCTCAAGGTGTGTTTCTGTGGTTTGATATTTTTCTTGACTATGGTTCACATTTTTGTATTTCTTTCTATGACAAGTCAATTTTGATTGAGGATGATATACTATAAAATCTCTGAATTTTGTTATATTCCTCTGGAGAGTGTTGAATGATAAAGACTTCATTTGTATAACATAAAGTTCAATTGTTGACTGATTATTGTGGACATTTTAGACTTGGTTTGATGCTTTTTTTTATTACAAATGTGGAAAGGCTGAGTGTTTACCAAACCTATCTAACTTGACATGACTAAATCTCCAAATTCTGTCTTTTCTGTGGGTTGTGTTATGCTTGACTTTCTACCTTGTTAACCTGGGCCTAGAGAATGCCTTAATATATGTTATAGTCCTTAAATCTATGCCTCAGTCTTTCTCATGTCTCAGATAGAGGCTGGGATGTCCTTGAGCTCTTTTCACTCTAACTGGTCTGGAAACCAATGTCTCTCAGCATTGATTAATCTCATACTTTCAACCCTGTAACTGACACTTGAACATAAACTTCACCTTGTGTGTATCCAGACTGATCCTCAGCTAAGGGTTCCCACACTGAGATTTTTAGACTGTGGCCTTGCTCTGCCTGCTGTCCAATGCCTCAGAACTGTTCAGTTTTATAATTTTATAGCAGGAGGGCTCATCTGATACCAGTTATTCTGTCATGGCTAGGAGAAAAAAAAAATATTGTCATTATTTTGTAAAAATAATAAACTTGTGAATTTTTAGTCAACATTTAGATTTCTATATCTAAAATGTTTTTAAAAAGTGAATATATTTGTTAGGTTTTTTTTCAATTAATTATCCTTTTGTTCATTAGTGACACTCAGGGAGTGAAAAGATTTGGGGACAGTAGAATGTGTTAGGAAATTTGGGGAGGAGAACAGAAGTGTGAACCCTTTCTTCAGGGTGTCATCTTGCTAAACATAGTTCAGCCTGAGTTAATGAGAAATTTGAGTCAGAAAGAAGGTTAAAGTTTATCTCAATATAGACAAAGGAACAAAGGCCTGATGAGGTTAAACATTCTCATCAGAATCACACAACTATTTGATTGCCTGACATGGAAAACAGAGCAAAAGAATACACATGTCTTTATTCAACAAATGTGTGTGTCTTTTAAATGTGATGTTTCGGGTGAAGTATTTGAGTTACATGGGTAGGTGAGATACCAAGGATTTCTTACCTCATGGTGTTCCCTGCTTGCCCTTCTCACCTCACTGCTCCCTCTCAGAGCTGCCCTTCTTTGTGGTCAACTGCCCTCTGTCTTGGAAGAATTTCTTTTAACACTAAAATTCTACTCTCTGATTCATTTTTCATCCCCTAAACACTGCCATCTGCCCCCAGCCATCTGGCTCACCCTTTCACTGTTCTGGAGACATGGAATTTTGGGA
Source organism: Globicephala melas (assembly GCF_963455315.2). Lineage (NCBI taxonomy): Eukaryota > Metazoa > Chordata > Mammalia > Artiodactyla > Delphinidae > Globicephala > Globicephala melas. The sequence goes on along the minus strand of NC_083316.1, from coordinate 2,374,695 downwards.
CACAGGTTCTCAAACTAATCACACATCAGGACTGCCCTGGAGAGCTTGTTACAACAGACCACTTAGCCTCACCCCAGACCTTCTCCTCCAGCAGGTCTGTGTGGACCCTGGGGAATTGCATTTCTAGCAAGTTCCCAGGTAACTGATGCTGCTTGTCAGGGGCTCTGCTCAGAGAAACACTGCTCTAAAAGTCTCCTTAAGGACAGGATGCAGAGGTCTTTCTGTAGGGTTCAAGGCTAGTGATCAGTCTCCCCAAAACATGCCCCAAAGGGCATTTTCTGAGACCTCACTCTACCTGCCACCCCCGCCCCCCAGGCCCTCACTTCACCCCACCCTCTAAGCCTGGATATGGTCTCACAATTTCCATGGTCACCCTTGGATCTCTCTCGCCCCTTCCCTTTGGAGAAAGAAATTCTCTCCTATGCTTGTTCATTTAGCATATCTTTTCAGCCTTGTCTCAGTTCTCTCTAACTGCAGCTTGAAAATATTGGTAGTTTTCATTAATTCTAAGGGAGGTATTATAACCATATCTGTCTTTTTTTGGCCTACCTCCCATTCTCCTGTATTAGTTGCTATATGTGTAAAAAAGCATATTTATTTTGTGCTTATCTATAGATTCTTTCCATGGAGGGAATATTCTAGGAGCTCTCTACATCCACACCCCCTGCCACAATAATTGTGTCTGAGCAGCCAAGTGTGCTGGGTGCGATGGCATGGCTAAGTGTTTGACAAATTTCCTCCCATCTTCCAATAAGGCCCTAGCCCATTTTCCAATAAAGCTGATGAAACCTGATAAAAAATGTCAGAGGAATCAAAAGGCCCCCAGGCTAAGTAGAATCATATCTCGTGAAATCCCACATTCAGCATCATCTATATTGGAAATATTAAAAAATTCATATATAGTGAAATGATAGATACTTTTGTCACTGTTTTAAAAAGTTATGCTGCTAGAGCTGTCCCTGGGTCCTCACGAAGGACAACATCTTCTTGAATATATGAAGATGGCATTACTGACCCGCAGACCCTCTAAGGCAGGCTCTGCTCTGAGTGCTCATGACTCTGCCCTGAACCATCACACCCCTCATCTGCCCAGTGGCCAGGGCTGGGTTCGCGGGGAATGGGATCGAGCACCACTAGGGCAGCGAGGGACACTGGAAGTGATGGGGTGAGGGCACAGAAGTGTCACTGTGAAGAAACACGTCCTGGAGTCTGGGTGGCAGATGCTGGAGCAGGATTCCCTGCCTTGTGTCATTGACACACTTGTTAGTCGGGTCAGCCTGCCTCTTGCCACCCGTGGATGGGGCAGGTGTCAGAGCTTGGGTCTGGACACCACAAGCATCGGTCTGAGTCCCTCCTCGACCCCACCAGGGACAGATCTCCACTGGCCAGGGAGACCTGGTTGGGCCATTCCCCCAGCGCTGGCCAGGGTCCTCTGTTCTCTGCTCACCTGTGAGCACAGAGATGTGGTGCTGCCCTCATACATATACTCCAGCGAGCTGGGCTGCGTGTGTGTGTGTGCGTGGCAGGGACCCCTGGAAGAGAAGAAAGCATCCCGCTGGATCACCCCTTTTACTTCTCTGCAGTGGGAAGTGAGCTGCAAAGTCAGCCAGTGACGATGGGGGTGAGGCTCCTCCCTCCCCCTCGATGTCCCCCAACCTCTGCACAAGCTGCTGTGAGGGTTATGGCCTGGCTGAAGGGCTGGGATGTTAGGGTACTGTCGTGACAAGGAGGCCACATCTAGATTAGCATCCATCACCCCTGTTGGGAGAGTTCATTGGCCACCATGTTGGTTATTATGAAGGCCCCTGTCCCCTCCAACCCTCCAGACCACAACTACACACTCCTCTGTCCACCTCCACTGCTGGTACCTTAGTGCCATCCACCAGTGTCCCTATCCTGGAGCCCTCAACCCTGAGCAGTGGACGCCCAGGCTCACCTCGGCCCTGCAGCTTCTCCTCCTCCCAGCAGCCAGGACCATCTCTGAAGGTGCCTCCTCTGGTCCTGGCTCTCTGACTGTTGGCATCTTCCAGTTAAGCTGTGCCTTGCTGAGCTTCCTGCGAAGAACGCCCAGAGCCCCCTCCTGTCCAGCCCAGAGTGCCAGCCATCCTCTCATTCCTCAGCCCTCTGCTTAAGTATCACCTCCTCCGAGAGGGTCTCCCTGACAACCTCCCTCTCTCTAATTATAAGTTCTTTGTGTAGTTTATTTATTAGCAGTGCTGTCTCTTAGCCCACACACTTAAGGAGAACAGGGGCTGACTCTGAACCTAGTGTAAGAGTATATGTGCCTTACTCTTGATGGGGCATGAAGCCTTGTCTTAGCACGTGATAGGAGATGTTAAATGTTTGGTGACAGAGTGAGTGAAGACGATTGAGCAGAAGACTCAGAACTGCACACGGATGCATCCAGGGATGAGTGGGGGGGTGGGGGGTCTTGCCTGGAAAGAGGCCTTGGAGGACCCCCAGCTGTTTTCTCCTTCGACCGTGGGCTCTGAATCATTCTTGGTATTTCAACACGGTAGACACAAGCCCTGCAAGTAGATACCATAAAAAGGCCAAACTCAGTGGAAAATGATGAACATTTCTCCAAAAATCACAGCAACTGTCAATGGAATGGAAGTTTCGGGAAAGGAAGAGGTTTCTGGTTCCCCAGGCCCCACCTGCTCCTTAGGTCATAGGGTGTTTGCACAAGTGGTAATAGGGGGGAAGGGATGAGGTTCTGCCCCTAACCCTCACATGCCCTGAGAATTAGTCTGACAGCACTGGTTTTCATTCTTTTGCTCAAATTTAGCTGTTATCAATTAATACAAGATGTTTTGAATCTCATTTGCACTTGAAAATATTAATCAGAAGAATAATGTGCATCTCCTACAATAGGCTTTTTTTCTGGGGAAGCTGTGAAGCCCCAAATAAGTTAAATTTATTCAAAATTTCCCAAGTCATTTGGGAGAGTTTGTATGTAACAACTTAACTGATCAAAAACATAGCTGGAGCCGGTGAAGGAGCAAGACACAGCCCCCTTCCAGGAGCCTCCAGAGAAGTTCACGTGGTGTCGGATTCAAACAGAAAAGGAGACATTTCAAAATTTAAAGCTGAAAACTGATTTAAGTAAAGATCTCCAGCGTGTTTTTGGTTTGTTTGCTTGTTTGCTGGATGAGGTGACTGGCGCGTTCATCGTGGATTCTGGCCCGGAAGCGGGGTGGTGATGGAGACCTGAGTGATGGAGCCTGGGCTTCTGCCTCTGTCCGTGTGTGGGACTGATGGGGTTCCCATGAGAGTTTCCTGATAATCAGAACCCAAAGCCCAGGATGTTCCGGCTTCCCAGCAAATATGGAGAGATTTCTAGATGACAAAAAACATGTCTTTGATAAGAGCCTACAGCTAAAACCTCACCCAGAAGTCACCAGCTTCAAATCAAAAGCCATGGAGGATGAAGAAAAAGAATAAGAGTCAGGAGACACAGTGCAGCCTTGCAACTGGGGTTCCACTTACGGGAACTCTGGCGTTTGCCTGGGGGGTAAAAGCTTTCCATAAAGATGTGGAGAGAGCAGCCCTCACAATGTGGGCGCCCGGTAGGCAAACCCTCTGTGTTCTGAATCCAAGCCCACTTGAGAATGCTAACAGGTAGAAGAGGGATTGGCGATCAAATCACACAAGTGTGACACATCTGAGTCCTCATCACACGGGACAGCTGAAGCCAGAGTCCCTGATGAGTAAATGATTCAGCCAAAGATTCCATTATGTGGACCAGAAAAAAACACTTCACTCTGAAGGTCACCTGGCAATATAGACCAGAATGTGAGGTACAAACAAGAGGATGAACAAAATAATAAAAATAAACAGTACATACCTATAAAATGCAGGGAAAAAAGTATGGAAGGGTGTGCCTGACAATTAATAAAAATGCCACTTATAAATTTTGCATTATTTGTAATATTTTTCAACTTTTAAAAATGTATAATATTGTGATTTCTTCATCTAAATACTCACTTTTATACTTAAAAAAAAAAATAGACGATCTATTCATCTCATTCTCCAAACACTTTTCTTTACAAGTGTAGTGGTTGAATGGTGGCCACTTCCAAAATATTTTCCCCAGAAGCTGTGAAAGTGACCTTGTTTGGAAAGAGTCTTTGCAGATCTCATTCAGGACCTGGGCATGAGAGCATCCTAGTTTAGGGTGGGCCCTAAAGCCAACAACAAGTGTTGACGTCTTAGCTTGGGCGGCCAAAATAAATACCACAGACTGGGCAGCTTAAACGCGAGAAGTGTATTTCTCACAGTTCTCGAGGCCGCAGGTCCAGGGTCAAGGTGCTGGCCAGTTTGGTTCCTGGCTTACAGACGGCTGCCTTCTCGCTCTGTACTCAAGTGGACTTTCCTTCGTGCATCCAAGCAGAGAGAGAGCTCTCATCGTCTTCTTATCAGGACACAAGTCCTATTGGATCAAGGCCCCACCATTATGACCTCATGAAGCCATGATAACCTCCTAAAGGACCCTCTCCAAATACAGTCACCTTGGCAGTGAGAGTGTCAACATATGGCTTTGGTGAGGGCACAGTTCAGCCCGTGACAGTCCACAAAAGAAGCAGAGAGGAGGGCAGGTTACACGCGGGGCTGGGGCACGAGGAGACTGCGGCAGAGGCTGGAATCACGCTGCCCCTGGACGAGGAGCTCCGGGGTCCCCAGAAGCTGCCAGAGCTGAGGCAGAACCTTTCTCTGGAGCCTCAGCAGGAGCGAGGCCCTCCCAACACCTTGATGTCAGACTTCCGGCTCAGAAGGACAAGAGGTACATTTCTATGGCTTCAGCTACCAAGTTTAAGGTCATTTGTTACGGAAGTCACAGGAAACGAACATAACAGCTAAGTAGCAAATACTTCAGACAGACTATTTTTAACAGAACAAATGTGTTCGTGATTTAGACCGAGTAAATCCACAGATTATACAACATCATTGGGAGTCACTGTCATGAATCTGATCCAAACAATTAGAGTTAGTACAGGAGGGTCACGTTGACATAAATGCCTGGAAATGGAAGCCAGAACACGTCCACAGCAGAGAGAGCCTCGGGCTGGGGTCTGGAAAAAGAACCCACCCCCGGTGGCTCTGCGGATGGGTGTCCACTTAATTCAATCAGGGAGGAGGGTGGATCTCAAAAAGCTGCCACCGACTGAAGTTTTCCATCCGCAGTGTCTGAAATGCCTGCTTCCAGGTCAACAGCGGGAGCTGGGCAAGTGGATTTGGACCAGAGAGGCCCCGACGAGCACAGTTTGTGCTGATCCAAACCAACCCAGCCTGGTCTCCTGCAGGATGTCCTTTGGCTCTGTGCTGACCACCACTCGCTCGAGCATCCCTCCTCCTTCTCTGGCTGTTCTCCCCGTGCTGTCTCCTTGGAAACATTCCCACGGGGAGAACATGTGCTGATGAGCGGCCGTGGTCAGTGGCCACTGACAATTTCAGTGTGGATAGTGGAGGGGAAAAAGGAAATTACTGTCATTGCCATGTTGAGGGAAGGAGGGAACCCAACGAGATCCCACCTCAGAGCCAGATTGTCTTTTTGGTGGCTTCTGGGCTGCAATCCTAGAGAAAATTAGACAAACAACAGACAAATAACACTAACAGCAAAACCTCTCAGCTCATTATTCTTACAAGGCATTTATTAAGTCCCTAATTGTACCTGGCATTATGCTACAGATCTACAACAATAATTCTTACCCTTTGGCCACAGACACTTTTTTTTTAAGATTTGATGTGAGATCTGGACCCTCTCCAAAGAGAAATGCACTTGCACGCAGAAATTGGCCTAAAATATCAGGGAGTTTATGAAACCTCTGAAGCTGATCTGTGATCAGAATCCAGATTTGGGTTTCTGATATGACCACAACATATCAGTAGAGAGATCGTGACATCAGAGCTTACATATTCCAGCCTGGTCCGGGGTCTGCTGAAATACTTTATGTTTAAGTGAAATTCGAGAGCCTTCAGGTCACCAGGCTGAAGCTGATAGGTGGAGAGTCACAGAAGGAGGTGAGCTCTCAGTAAGGAAACGTGGAGGGGGGGCTAGGGGTGGGGGGTGGCAGAGGGGGTGGCACCGGGCATCTTTGGAGAAGCCCTTGACTCTCAGTGTGAAGTGATAGATGTTGTCCCTGGGGAAAGAGGAGACCCCAAAAGCCACTGAGATGGGTGTGGGGCTGCCAGCCTACGGCCTGCAGTGCATGCAAGAGAGGATGGTGGGATGGGGGTGGATTGAAATGTGGACCACTTAGAAAAGTGTGGAGAAGCCTCTCTAGGAGAACATTATGGCCACTTCACAGGCAAGCAGAGGGGGAGGAAATAATAAAGTCAAAGAGCAACAGCGTTTATCTACCAGCTCAGTTTACAGCTCAGAGATTTTGTGCAGCAGGTACACGCCAGCCCCAAGAATGCTCTGATGGGTGATGCCTGTCTACAGGAGGGGAAGGCCCACCCATTCAGAGAGGCGGCCAACAGGCACAGGACCTACAGGAAAGGGCAGCAGTGGGGCTGGAAGCCCATCCTTCCACCACAGGCAAGATCACAGCAGAAGGATGCCTGTCAACACCACCAAGCCTGCAGCAGCGCTGGTGCCTCCACTGCATAGACGGGCCAGAGTCCATGTGAAGGCCTTTGAGCTTACATAACCAGCAAGAACTAGACTATTCCTAGAAAATGAGCTTTTAAAATTCCCTTTTGAGGCGCCTCGAGGCTTGGCATCAGAACAGGATGGACCTGATTGATTCAACACCCCGAGTTCTGCATCCTGCTCTCTGCACCCCCAAAACTGTTTCAAGGTGAGAGAGCAGACACGAAGGAAAGACGAAGGGCCTCGGGGGATTCTCTGTGCTATCCCACAACTTTTCCATAAATCTAAAATTATTCCAAAATAAATTTTTGTTTAAAAGATTGAGGTAGGGCTTCCCTGGTGGCACAGTGGTTGAGAGTCCACCTGCTGATGCAGGGGACACGGGTTCGTGCCCCGGTCGGGGAAGATCCCACATGCCGTGGAGCGGCTGGGCCTGTGAGCCATGGCTGCTGAGCCTGTGCATCCGGAGCCTGTGCTCCGCAACGGGAGAGGCCACAACAGTGAGAGGCCTCCATACCGCAAAAAAAAAAAAAAAAAAGAAAAAAGGAATGAGATAGAAGATGGAGAAAAGTGAAAGATAGCCTGACTGCCCCTGATGGTTGGGTGCTGTGCTTAGGTCCCCTTACTGGTCAGTCCCGCTCTGTTCAAGACCTCTTTTTGCTGATACCAAGGTTGATCTCTCCTGGGGGTGATGCCTCTGTCTCGGGCAGACCTCTGCCCAAGACTGCCTGGCATGGGGTACAAAAGGCCAGCCCCCTTTCCTTCAAGGGCTCCCTTGGGCTGTGATGTGGGCCTCGGGGCTTCCCTAGGACCAGGCAGAAGCGAGTGTCCAGCTGACAGCACATCCACCACCTGTACTGCCTCCCTCTTGCCTCTTCCTCCTGAAAGCCCTCCCAGAATAAATCTCTCAAACAAGAATCCCCATCGCAGGCTTGGCTTGGAGGGAGCCCTGGTAAGGCCCATCTTTTTATCATTTCCACCTTTTAAGCACCAAAGTTTGAGACCATGTGTGGACTCTGCTTTAGGCTGGAAGCGGCATCTCAGGCTGGTTTCCCTCTGCACTCAGTGTGTGTTTCAGGTGGGCACTCACACTTGCTTTCAGGTCTCCACGTGAAGGATGCACGATCAGGTTGGAGCCAAGAAGCCTCCGTGGGCAGAGTGACTGCCCTGTGCTCTCAGATCTCATGCTTTCTCAGCATAGGTGGACTTCAATTTTCCCAGCCTTGATGTGTGGAGTTATTTTGACACTTTCTCACTAATGTAATCCATGGGTATCTCCAAATTAAAGCCAGAGCCCTGAACTCTGCAGATATGTGTTTTGAAATCATAAAAACACATACATTAGTTTTTTGGTCATCTGGTCTATTTTCTGCCAATACAAGATTGCTTTCAATTGCATCTTCTCCTGGGTTGTGTCAAACTCATTTTTGAAAGACTAAGGAACTGGGTCCTGCTTTCTTGGGAGATTCTTCTTTGCATAAATAAGCCTCACATTAAGCCAGTTCTTCTTCCTACAAAACCTTTCTGTCCAGAGGTCACTGATCACCCTCAGCTTGTACCTCCGTGGTGCTGTGAGCTTTGAGTTAGTGCGAATGAAGGAGAGAAGGATTCAAACAGGATGTGTAAGAGGTGACATAGAGATGTCCTCACCCAGGTGAGATAGAGGGGCCCTCACCAGGGTGAGCTGCAGGCTACAGGTCACATCCACAGCATGTCTATTCCTCAGGTCCGGGAGAATGACTCTCAGTTATTTGAATGCATTTCTCCTGATTCTCCAATGTCTAAAATCCCACTGTTTTTTGTTGGCCAGGCTCTCTAGAGATGTGGGGTTCACATGCCCCGTGTTGCATGGCACACCCACTGCCCCTGGGCTTCTGAATTTCCCAGGGTCATCATCACAGTGGTTGCTCTTGAAGCCTTTGTTGCTTCTGTGATGGGTGGTACCTTCCTGGCGGTGCCATTCTGGAGCAGGCAGACCCACCAAGAGGCGTCTGAGGAGCTCCAAGCCCCCTCACGTCTGGTCAATTCAGTGTCAATTCAACTCAGCCACTTTGGGGCTGTGAAGGTGAGTTTCAGAGAGGGCCTCCTGTCCCCAAAGAGCTGTCCAGCTCATCTAAAATTTCACTCCTTTAAAGCTACTCCTACTCTGAAGACATTTATGTCACAGTCTCAGCGAGAAAGTGAATCTGCTCCCTGGAGTAGCAAGGCTTTACCCTACGTGGTCCTGCTGAGCTGGGACCCAGGGATCTGGGGAAGGTGTATTTGTTTCCTATGGCTGCTGTAACAAATGACCACAGACTTAGTGGCTTAAACCACACAGATATATAGATATTACTTATAGTTCTGGAGTTCAGATGTCAGCAATGGGTCTCACTGGGCTACACTCAAGGTGTCAAACAGGCTGCTGTTTACAGTTGCCAATGGGCGTGACAGTCATGTCAGACCCATCAAACCCCCTCTCAGCAATGCTCCCCACGGTGCCTCTGGGCACCTCCAGCTTCTCCCTCCAGCCTAGCGCGGGGAGGGAGCTAGTCCCCTAGGAAATCAGCCCGGTGGCACTGTTCCCAAATAGCCCACTGGGTCCAAGTTCTGCGATGACACCCAAGTGCGTTATCTCACCAGAGAACTGGAGGCGAAGATCGAGTTCCGCCTGTATCAGGCATCAGGTCCCCATGTCCGGCTACTTCAAAGGCTGAGTCCCCAAAGCCCCATGGGTTGGTGACTGTCTATTTCCAGGATGCAGCTGCTGCTTCCCCACAAGGATGGGCGGCATTTCCAATCAGGGTAAACGGAATCCAAGAGTTGTGAGCCTCGTAATTACCAGCAAAAGCAATTTCATGGGAGACTTTACGAGATACTTTAGGTAACTATGATCTGTCCTCTGTTCATTGGCTTTGAATCTGGGAAAGTACATTTCTTACAGATGCTTGAACAATGGACTCTGAACATGGACTTGCTAAAAGTCGGAGTCATCTCAGACATTTTTGTGCTTGTTCCATAGTTTGACATAATGTACAAATGAATCATTATTAAAGTGGTGCCAGGTACTTATCTTACAACAAGTAAACGTGAAAGAAAGACATAAGCCCCTGGTTACAAATATATCTGCAAACGCTAGCGATAGGAAATGAGATACACTGAGTGCTTTGGGAAAGTATTTTCATTTTTTTTCAAAGTTGCAAAATAATTCCTGGGTTAATTTTTAATAAGTTTATATCTAATTAAACTCAAAAAATTATTATTTATAGTACATTTTAATATCTTAAATTATAATATATATTACTATATGTAATGTATGTTATTTAATGATATTAATATTATACAGGCAGACCTTGGAGATACTGTGGATTTCATTCCAGGCCACCACAACAAAGCAAATATCACAATAAAGTGAATCAAACGAAAGTTTGGTTTCCCAGTGCACATAAAAGTTAAGTCTATGTAGGCTTTGTTATATTGTAGTCTACTAAGTGTGCAGTGTGCAAAAGCGTTCTGTCTTAAAAAACAATATACACACCTTAATTTTAAAAATACTTTATTGGTAAAAAATGCTAACCATCACCTGAGCCTTTAGCAAGTCACAGTAGTAACATCAAAGATCACTGATCACATGTCACCATGACAAATATAATACTAATGAAAATGTTTGAAATGTTATGAGAATTACCAAAATGTAACACAAGGACATGAAGTGAGCAAACACTGTTGAAAAATGGTGCTGATAGACTTGCTCGAAGTAGGGCTGCCCACAAACCTTCAATTCGTGAAAAGCGTGGTATTTCTGAAGTGCAATACAATTAGGCATGCCTGTACAATTATATTTAAAATTATACTAGATTAAGTTATTAAATTATGAAGTGCCTATATATCTGTGTATCTGACCTGAGAGTCTGCCTATAAGGAGCTGTGCTACACAGTAGTGGTCACTCTACAGACACAATACATAGACGCCCGCAGCTGTGCGTCACATCTGTGTATAGAGAGAGGTGGTAGGAAGCATGTGGATGGGAGCCACTTGGTTGGGTAGAAACGATACAGCCACTTGTCCTCGGAGTGTGGGGTCCCATAGGGGAGCCGAAGCAGGACAAAAGCGAAGGTAGCACTAGGGAGAATGGGGTCTCCTGATCATGCGGGTGCAAACCACGTGGGGAGCTGTTTGTCTGCCGGAGGTCGAGTTTGAGCTGGGCCCTCAGGCTGGCATGGCCTCAGGGAGCAGCGATGGGTAGGGAGGATGTTTCCAGGTGGGAGAAACACAAGGCAGGAAGACTTGCCCAAAAGTCCGGCCCGTGGATGTGCAGGAGCGGAGCAAGGAAGCCGCCTCATTCTTCAGAAGTCATGGCTGGTTTAAAGCACCCTTTCCCACCTGGGGTTGAAATGCTTCCTGTGGCTAGTACAGCAATTTAGCTGTTTATCTCTGTTAGCTGTCACACCGATGATGATGCCTATTTACTTAGGGTTGACCTGTGCCAGCGAACGTATCCTGCCTCAACGTAAAGCAAACATATCCTGCTTTCGGCACCCATGGAATATTCTTTCTGACTTTTGTAAAGTCTGATGGCCTCTGGCCTCCTATTTTCCCAGTATGTACTTCTGTGTGTCTGATGCTGGTGTCAGTGAGCTTGTACTTTGCTGAAGTTAAACGAAGAAGCTGTGTTGGTCACCTCCCCAGACGGCATCCTTCAGGTCATGTGAGCATCTGAGGGGAGGACCTCCGTGATGAGATCATAGCCTCAACCACAGACGGCAGGGAAGCCTCCGAAAAGGCCTACCATTTTATCTCTGCAGATCTACCCTTGAGCTACTGAAGGCTACCAAGACATGTCCTGGCAAACCTCTGTCGTTTTCTCCTATAAACTAAGCATACATTCCGTGGGAGATGACAGATGACTTCATATGCCATGCAAGCACGCCCAGACAATAGCTTTAGCCATGACTGATTGCCTCGCTGTAACCCACTTTATGTTAAATGCATTCTTGCTGTTCAATTCCACCCCTGTAATTCTGTTCTTCTGCATTCCCCGGCCCTCTGTGGACTAACCAGGTTCCTTCAGTAATGATTTCTTTTCTATTGTATTGTTTTCTGCATAATCAAGTCGGTAGGTGGGGGTCTGGGTGACATGGCCATCTGTCAAGTTCATTTGCTCTGAAAATGCAAGAAATAATGGTCTCTACAACTTGGGGCTATCCGTTATCGGGGAAGAATATCAGTTTCTACCCCGTACTATCTCCTCATCTCTCCAAATTGTGTTTCTCCTTTCAATAAGATGCATGTACACTTCCTCCTACATGATGGGCTATTGACGTGTTTTGGTTCCTTTTGTGGGAGGAGACGTAGTTTTTTGCCGACCACTTGTCCACCCTATCTTGCAATTTATGCAGGAATCCAATTAAGAGAAACACCATTGTCCAGCGCTGCCACCGCCTGGACCCTCCGAGTTCCTTTCTCTTGGCTTCCCCGATGGGCCACCCGCTCCCTCAGATGCGCCGGTGCACAAGCCTTAGGGAGATGGTGCCACTGAGGGAGGGAAGCCAGTATTCACTTCCCTTCTCAAAAAATTAGAAGCTGGTAAACTCACTTTATCAAATTTGCTGAAGTTGAGCGCTGGTACCTACCCAGACTGAGAGGGGTGAGCCTGTGAAGCAAAAGGGGGCTTTGGGGGGAAGGTAGTGCTATTTTTTCCCCTTTAAAGGAACAATAGTAATTCATGAAAAAAAATGATAAACTTCTTCTCTGAAAAGGCATGGAGACATGGAGAAGGTTAAAAGCTGATAATGGGAGAGAAAACTTAGAGCCAATGAATGCTCCTCAATTAAAATATCATGCTCAAAGGTTATTGTCAAAAATGGGGACACACTTAATATGTTTTGTAACATTTTTGATGTCTCTGAATTCTGTCCAGAGAGAAATAGAACCAACTGTATTCAGAAGCTCCTTCCAAATGGCTCCCTGGCCTCTCAATTGAGGTACGAAGTCGATGCTCCCACCCCAATGATGCGGGATGTGGTCTCTTCCTCAGTGTTGACGGGGGGCGGCTAACATGCCCTCCACAGCTGGAGGACCTGGATCGGCACCTCTCCAGTGCTGCAGGGCAGGGGTCCGCGCTCAAGGAGAGGCCTTGTCAGGGAGCTCAGGGTGGCACTTGAGTCCAGGTTCTCCAGAGGAAGAACCAGTAGGAGAATGTCTGCCTGTCTGTCTGCCTGTTTATCTATCATCTATCTATTGAGAGAAAGACAATATAAGGAATTGGTTCGCATGCTTCTGGAGGCTGGGAGGTCCCCAGATCTGCCATCTGCAAGCTGAAGACCCAGGAGAGTTGGTGGTGTGGCTCCAGTCCGAGGTCAAAGGCAGGAAAAGACCATGACTCAACTCCAAGACAGTCTAGCAGAGAGAGAATTCTTTCTTGCTCTGCCTTTTGTTCTATTCAGGCTTCCAACAGATTGGCTTAGGCCCACCCACTTTGGGGGAGGACTATTTGTTTTACTCCAGCAAATCAAACGTTAATCTCACTGGAAGCAGCCTCACGGACACATGTGGAATAGTGCGTAAATTGAATATCTGGGGGCTCTGGGCCCCGGAGAGTTGACCCAGAAGAGTGACCATCACGGATGACAGTGCCCTGGTTTATCTCCATACAGAATTCCCAGGAGAACTCTGTTTGAGAATAGGAGCACTTTGGAGCCCCCACCATGATGCAAGGAGTTTGTTCTATCCCCTTCCTAGCTGAATAACTGCTGTGGAGAGCAGGGAAGTGGTGGAGAGCCTGTGCACATCAGGGCTGCACATCAGGCACCTTCTTGGGGAGGGGGATTGGTGGTCTGGAGAAAGGCCGTCCCTCCCTCTGAGTTGAACCCGTGGTAACTCGGCCCTTTGTGGGGAGGCCAGGCTGTCCTGCTCTCTGCAGGGCTTAAACAAGGCACCCTGGCCAAGGCATCCCTTTATACAGACAAGTGACAAGCCGGTCTTGCTATAAGAATCCATCCTCCTTAAAAATCCAAGCTTCAGCTCAAAGCAGTGTCACTCAGAAGACATTTCTGGCTAGTAGTCAATCCTTCAAGGGAACATGAAATAGTTTTTCCATGAGTGGCTTTTGTGAAGTGTTTTATACACACTTGAAGTCATTCTTTCTGAATTTTAATAGTCCTCATCCAATAACAATTGAGTTAACTAATTTCAATTATTTTTTCCAAAATTGAAAGTCACTCAGAAAGACTGGCTACTTTTAGCATTGACTTTAGGAAGAGCAGTGGGGAAAACAGCCCACAGGAGAGGAGCAACTCCTGATAACAGACCTATGTTGGAAGCTTTGCGTTGAAACCACGGTGCACGTTACACATTAGCTGCAGTAACTTGGTATATGTGTTATTCTGGGGTGCGTATAATTTGCCCTTAGATGAGCTGCTCAGCTCATTTATTAGCCAGGCTCTTTTAGATGTTTTATTGCCCTTAATTTGTACTAATGATAAATATTATCCCCGGAATTTTAAACTACTTAATGATGAGGTCAAGGTCATGAATAGACCTGAATGTCTTGCTCAGTTGAGCTGGGGCCTGGAGAGAGATATAGCGTAAAATTCTCTAAAGTAACAGCTGCGTGTCACATGGGTCTTGCCAAAACATCTCCCCCTGTGAGCGGAGGAGCCCTTTGGAAAGACATGTGTTGTTCATCTAGAATATTCCTCTGCTCTCTCATGGCTTCCAAAAAACCCTCCTTCGGATTTCAACATATTCCTTTAGTTTGGAAAGTGCACTTGTTAATGGGAAAATATTTACATAAAAAATACAAAAGGGAACAGAAACACTGATGATTTCCAAATGCATTTCAAGCTGAAGACACACCTCATGTCTTGCAAAAGAAAACACGAGATCCAAAATTGTATGTCTCCAGAGCTCTGGGGGAAAAGTGGCTGGCACCAACAAAGCTGTGACGTTTCAGATTCCTCAAACCTTCCCTCCAAGACTGACAGAAGGCATCAACCAGATCATTTATCAGTGTGGATGACTAACCCGTCCCCATTTTCCTCAGCGCTGTGTGATCTTGCCTTTTGGTCTCCTTGCGTCCGCACGTGATTGACAGATACGGACATGTGTTTAGGCAACTTACCTTGACGGACTTCACTTCCTCTTTATCATTCGGGAAATTCTCAACTCAGACCACAATAAATTGCGGAAAAATAAGGTCAGTTAAATATCTTGTTAGTAAACCTGTCTCCATTCTCAGCCCCTGAATGTCCTCTCTCACCTACTTCTCCCTTTCCTCCTTTGTGTCCCTCTCTTTGGTGTGGTGGACCCTGTGCAGACCCCCTGTGGACTCGAGGTATTTGTTAATTTCCCAGTACCACTCTCTGCCAACTCCGATCACTAATTGCTCCAAGTTTCCTCCAGCCTCTGTTGGTCTCCTGCTCCCAGGAGCTTTCCAGCTCTCCTTTCATCCTTTCTCTTTTCTTCTTCTTTCCCAAAGGACTTGGAATTGCCTTTGCAAAGAGATGTGGGCCCAGCCCCTGTGTCCTTGCCCGAGGGTAGGCAGGAGACACAGCGTGTCTATAACTCAATACCTTGCAGTCCAGACAGCCAGACCACAGACCCTTGGACGCACAGCACATCTGCTTATCCTCTGAAAGGGTCCAGAGACTTCCGCTGAGACCCCCTGAATCCGCACCATGGGTGGCTCTGGGACCCCCTGTAAAAAGAGCCAAGGATGGGAAATGCCTGGAGGGGTAGCGTGTTGCCAGCGTAACACCAACGCGAAGTCGAGAGACGGGCTCAGTGGGCAGTGTGAGGATAATTGCCCCAGAGTCGCCAGAAGCCACCTCGTAAATCCACTTTCCATCTATGAGAATATCCATCCTCCCTGTCACACCCCCGTTCCTCTTTCTGTTCTAGCCATTCTCTGTTTATCTGACGCTTAGGGGCAGATATTCATTGGCTGACTACAGGAATTTTTAACCTGAACTTTACAAATAGTTGAAAATAGGAGAAAACCTCAGTGGACATTTCTTTCAGGGTTCCCAATGGGCCTGAGTGCCGCCTCTGCCTTCCTGCACTCCCCCCATAGAGGACACCGCGTCTCCAGATCGAACATGGAAAAGATAATAGAAACGTGGCCCCTCTTCCCGTCATGCACTGTACACATTGCACGGGTGGACTTCTCACGTAGGGAGGTTAGTGGACTGAATAGGCTCCTCCAAAGTTATGCCCAACAGGAACCTCGAAGGTGACCCTATTTGGAAAAAGAGTCTTTCCAGCTATAATTAAGTATCATGAGCTGAGATCACTGAAGAGGAAGCTGGGTTTAGATCCCCAGTCTGGAGTATTCACATTTGGGCTTTGAAGGTCACAGTGGAGAAGGATCCATGGAGCAGCGTTCCTGGAGATGGGCATGGACGGACACCATTCCCAAGGGACAGGCAATGGCCTCTGTTGAAATCAGTTCATCAAAAGGGAGATTTGAGACACAGACACACACAGAAGAAAACCACAAGAAGACAGAGGCAAACATGGAGTGATGCAGCCACCAATGCAGGAGCACCTGGAGACCCCAGAGACTGGGAGAGCCAAAGAAGGATCTTCCTCTAGAAACTTCGGAGGGAGGGCAGCCCTGCTGATACCTTGGCTTCAGACCTCTGGCCCCAAGATCTGTGAAAGAATAAATTCCCGCTGATTTAAATCACCTGGTTTGGGGTGGCGTGTCATGGCAGCCACAGGAGGCTAGCACAGCATAACTATCCGTAGTCAGCTGGCATTCGGCGGTTCTCTCTTAGGCTCATCTTTGTCATTATAAATGTGGAAAATCTGTAAAGACTAAAGTCTCACGTACTAGGAACAGCACAGCCTCACTGATAGCATTACAACTTGCAGCACAGTGTCTAGGTCTCCCCTGTAAGCCTGATTCGGTAGATGCCCAGGTGTTGGCTCAGCGCCCTGCTCCGGTGGGCCTCCTGACTTCTGCATCTGAGTCCTTCAGGAGTGGCTGGTGGGGGTCACCATGAGACAGCAGCTGTCCTCATGAGCTACTGGGTCCTTGTTCTGTGCTGCAGCCCTTGTGACTCCCCCACATACACAGACACACCCTGCCACTGCCCGCACTTGCTTAACCCCCTCATGCTACGTTCCCGGGTCTGTCCACGTTGGGAGTCTGGGCCAGGTGACCATCCTAGCTGCATGGAGACCTCTGCACCGGGTCAGGGAACTCTCTAGAAGAATGGAATTGTACCCTAACGAGAAAAGTAGGCTCTGGAGACACACCAACTGAAAGACACAAACCCTGGTCACCTGCACTTTGTGAGGGATGCCCCCCACCCCTGCCCTAGGCAGCAGCCCTGTTTCCTGAATCCAGGCCAGCACCAGCCCAGGCTGTGCACCCCCAGCCTGGCCCATAGACACTCCAGTTTCTCCTGCTTTCTGGAAAGCTTCCCCTCTGAAGGAAACAAAGATAATTGTGCATCTGTTTCCTGCTGCACAAAGCTATCATTTATTTATGATGCCCGACCAGGTTGGCAGGGATGCAGTCTCCATGGCCAAGTTGGAGCAGAGGCTGTCGTCTGACACATTAACAGGCTGATGCCCTTCGGTGCAAGGGACACGTGGCCACCCTGCTTTTCACACCTCGACCTCATTCCGGGAACGGGAACCTGCAGCAAGAAGACGGCAAAGGGTGCAAAAATCAAAGTTACTGGGAGAACTTTCCGAATCCCAGGGGCGGCAGGTTGTACTTAGATCTGAAGGAAAGTAACTGAACGGAGACTTTCCCTTTCACAGCAAAGGCACGGATTTTCCTTGAGCTGCTCTTAATCAGGAAGGCCAGAGCAATAGTTTTCAGCAGGAGGCTTTCAAGCCGGGTCAACTTGATCTGTAAACCTGAGATCCGCATCGTCGACCTTGAACTTTATGGGGTGTATTTCATGGACTCTCACTGCACCAGCTTCCTTTCACCTGCTTCTGGAGCTAAAACTGACCAAGACCAGATTCACTGACCAACCGGAGCTGAAGCCTGAATGTAGACACCCCTGGGAGGGCCCCTAGACAAGGGGACCCCGAATGAAAAGAGTCCCTCCAGATTTCCTCGGGAGGGATGAGGACCCCAGGCTGGGAGGAAGTAACAGTGCTTAGAATCAGGGAAGATTAGACAGAAAGTAGATGCTGTGGGTTTCAGGGAACTCTATTTCCCAGTTCCTTCGAGGGCTGGCCTTGCTTACTTTCCTTCCCTGGCCCTGTACTCTGTCAAACTACAGGGAGATGCACCACCCATGAGAGGGTCCTGGCATCTGGCCACCACCGTCCACAGGGGGAACTTTGAGAGGCTTACCAAAAGTGATCATTGGTGCTTAGCGGAGTTACAAAATTTAAATACTTAAGTGGTTTAATGTATCCTGTTTAAATATACGCTCAGAATTCTTGAGATTTTGATAGTGTTGCATAGATTTCTTACCTTATAACTCTAAAAGTCCTTTGCTAGTAAGTTTATAAAAAATATATAAAGGGTTTTCATCCATACGGCTGTAGGCATCTCAGCTTGGTCCTCACCTATGTCAGAAGACTCACAGTTTCAATGTGAACAGCAGCCGCTCTGTGCTACTGAGACTTCACATCACTCTGTGATGTCACTATTGCATTTGGACTATGCAAAGTTGTTTAACTCCAGAGGTGACCAAGGGTCAGGGCTACGTGGCCTGAGGGTCTCCTGCAAGGAGTCAGGTGAGGCACACTTTGGAGGGTTCTCACCAGTCTGCATGTTTTTGTTTTGTTTTATTTTGTTTTGTTTTTTTGCGGTACGCGGGCCTCTCACTGCCGTGGCCTCTCCCGTTGCGGAGCACAGGCTCCGGACGCGCAGGCTCAGCGGCCATGGCTCACGGTCCCAGCCTCTCCGCGGCATGTGGGATCTCCCCGGACCGGGGCATGAACCCGTGTCCCCTGCATCGGCAGGCGGACTCTCAACCACTGCGCCACCAGGGAAGCCCCAGTTTGCATGTTTGATGGGGAGCCTTAGTCCCAAGCTCCATGTGTGTGGCCTCCGGGGGAAGTGTCCCCGTCACTGTGCACCAGTCCAGAGCGTGACCTCCGGGGGAACTGTCCCCGTCACTGTGCGTTAGTCCAGAGCCAGCTCAGCAAATGGACTGGAACACAGATTTTACCAACAGTGTAAGGTCTGTTTAAAACAGATTTTAATCGTGAACACAGACTGACTTCCCCAGTCTTGACAGAAGGAAGCTTTGTTTATCCACATATTTATTGAATGGTAGACAACTGTTCTTCACTGCCCCGTTTCTGCCCCGTTTCAGGCACCATTGGAACCGACTTCCGGATAATGGGCGAGACTGTCCCTCTAAGACGAGGGCCAGAGGTGAATCCAAAGGATGGAGATGGTCTTACACTGAGCTGCAGCATCTGCCATGGGAGGGTCACTGACGCAGCTCCTGGTACCTGGGCTTCCCAGGGGCTGGGGCTGTCCTGCTCCTCAGAATCTGTCCAGCCCAGTAGGATGTGCCCCACAGAGCAGGAAGGAGATGCAAAGTCACGAAAGACAGTGCAGTTTGAACCATGAAGCTGCCCCTTCCAGCAAGGTGGATGGCAGGACAGCTGGAAGGAGGGCAGCCAACTGCATCTCCTACCCGGGAATCATGCCGTTCTGCACACTTGTCTGGATACGAGATTAGCCTCCCACATTTGGGCTGCAGGAGGAAGGGCGGATGGTTGTCAGACACCCCCCAATGCACATGGGTCTGAACCACCATCACTGACTCTCTGGGCAGCCACGGTGGACAGTAAGAGTCTCAGATGGCGCCAAACAGTGGCTGCAAAACTAGGGACATCGATCTGGGTGGGAAAACCAGACATCAGGTGGGAGGTCCGAGTGCCCCTGTCCGTCCTGCACACCAAGGGAGGGAGCTTCACACACTGACTGCACACCAGCCCCGAAGGAGAATGGACACCTGCCAATGGAGGTGTCCCTGTGGCCGGCTGCGGCGTCCCTGGACAGCTGTTCATCCACAGCAGGACCGTTGCTTGGGTCTGGCCTCACCTCTTCTTGGTGGTATGTTGTGATCGAGGCTGTTTGGGAAAGTCCACCAGGAAGCTGGGTGTGGGCCTCGGCTCAAGGGGCCTTCAGAGCTGGGGTTGTGATGGTGGAGCTTGGTGTCTTGTGTCAGATCTCTCGAGTATGGGAGATGCAAAACATGCTGCTTTTAATCCATCCATTTTGAAACGAACGGTTTCTCATGTGGAATTGCTGATAACTTGGGAATCCTGTCCTTTGGGAGGCGAAGGCTTATCATCTGAGCATCTGCTAAAATGGGCTGGGTGGAAACAGCGGGACCCGGGGGGAGGGCTGACCTGCTTGTTTAACACACCAGGCTTTTGTCTGCTTCTCACTGTTTTTATTTTGTGCTTCCAGAGACTTTCTTCACTTTGAGTTTATCAATAAAAAGATCGTCAGTCAAATCCGAAGTGGCACCAACGTCCATGGTGAGTAATGGGCACCGAGGAGACCGTGGGGAGCCCCAGCCCCGGCACCTGGGGACTCAGGAGCCATTGATCTTGCCAGGTTAAATCACGTCAAGTCAGCAACTTCACAGGCTCCACTCTAGGGGTGCCTTCGAAGAATAATCTGGCCATTTATAAACCAAGACACCTTCCACTCTTTTCTTTTTTCACCTTCTTTCTAAAAGGCTGAGCCTCGTGGGGACCCTCTGTGGAAGCTGGAAAGAGGTCCCTCAGAAAGCCACACACTCATCGATTTGGCATCCAGTGTGGCAGCTCTTCTAGCCATTTAGGGCCGGCAAAGCTTTGCTTTCTATTTGTACAGTGTCTTCCTCCAAATATTTTGCTGAAGCCTCATTTATCCTCAGACATCTCTCGACGCGTAAGAAGGAAGGGAAGCTGTGCGGGTAGTAGAGGTGGTAAGGTGTTTTCTCGGGGAGGACAGGGGCACAGGAAGAGGACAAGGGCCTTCCCGACATCAGGATACCACACAGCTCGGGATACAAGCTACCTTCCACACTGCAGCTTAGTGGTTAGGATATGTCCATGTACCATTTCTAATAGGTCAGCAATTGTTACCCTGTGCAGGGAACCTGGTCCAGGCACTACTGAAAGCACAGCTTAAGCGTTGAGATGTGTCTGCCCTCTGATGATGAAGGACTCTGTCCCCACGCTTGGCGTGTGATGGGTACCTAATGAGTGTTTGTTGAATTCAACTCAACTTTACTTTGGAAGCCCATGGTGTCTAGTACACAGAGAATACCCCATATCTGCTTTCTGCTCTTCTCTTATATTACAGTTGGAAGAACAGATCAAAACATGGAAATAGAAAAGCCAGAACTCTACATAAGTGATGCAGACCAAGAGCGTAGGAAGGCCCGGATGAAACGTGGTCACTGGGGGCTGGATGGGACAGAGGCTGTAGGGAGCCGACATCCAGCTGGACCACAGATAAAAGAAAGAGGATGCAGGTGATTGGAGGAAGTACAGGCAGATAGGCAAGGGTGATGCTCCCCAGGGGAAGCTGGTTTTGGAGAAACGGTGGATTTATTTAATAACTTGAAGTTTGAAAAAGACATCTAAGTGGAGAAACCCAGTCAGAAATTGGAACCACGGGATGTCTGATCTGGGCATCTGGGGAGAGGCCTGAGTTGGAGCTGCATCCCCAGAGGAGAGAGTTGTGTTCCTGTAAGTAGGTGAACTCTGAACCAGAAGCACCAGGAAGAAATGGGCAGGTGGGACCCTGAGTCTTAAGCATCACATCAGAAAAAAGGACTAGCAAGTATACTGTTTGCATGTGCTATGTTTGATGTTAGCACAACCTGAGACACTGCAAAGTCATAATCAATAACAAATCAGCAAGAAAGCCAATTCTTCAATAACTCCTCAGAATTAATGTTTTCTCACATACGAACAACCACCAGTCACTGTGGAATGAATGATTCTTTTCATGACAGCAACAAAAGGGATAAAATACCTAAGAATGATTTCAGTACAACCAAAACTGGTAACAGATTTACTGAAGTGTGTTTAAAACGTTTGAACACATGGGAAACATGCTGTATATCCTTGCCGGCGGACGGCTCTGCCCCTAGAGATCGTGAAGGGCCCCAGGGCCTTCTTCCCAGGCTGGGTGTGTGACTCCACCATCTTGCCGGGCGTGGTGGAGGCCAGCCCTCCAGTTTCCCAGGCCTTCTCTGGGAAGGGAAGATGGGGGCAGAGCAGCAGTTTTGACGACGGGGGTACCACCTGGGAATCACC
The DNA here is from genome assembly GCF_963455315.2 of Globicephala melas. Lineage (NCBI taxonomy): Eukaryota > Metazoa > Chordata > Mammalia > Artiodactyla > Delphinidae > Globicephala > Globicephala melas. The sequence goes on along the minus strand of NC_083316.1, from coordinate 2,352,865 downwards.
TTGCTCACATCTGCTCAGATCCCATCATCCCACGTCGAGTCAGCTGCAAAGGCCCCCGGAAGTGTGGTGGCCACCTCCAACTCAGGGGGCAGGGGCTTCTCTCATTAGAGGAAGAAGGAGAAATTGACAATGGGGAACACAAGCTCCCTCAAATTGTCTGTATGTTTAATGCAATTCTACCTCTAATGCAAGCTAAGAACCTGGCATCATATTGATACTTCTAACGGGGACCTGGAAGACTAATCGTGTAAGAATCGCCAAGGAAATGCTTCAAGAAGCAATGACCTAGACTTATACATACTACAAAATGTAAAATAGCTAGTGAGAAGCAGCCACACAGCACAGGGAGATCGCCTCAATGCTTTGTGACCACCTAGAGAGGTGGGATAGGGAGGGTGGGAGGGAGATGCAAGAGGGAGGGAATATGGGGATATATGTATATGTACAGCTGATTCAGTTTGTTATAAAGCAGAAACTAACACATCATTGTAAAGCAATTATACTCCAATAAAGATGTTAAAAAAATAAAAAGAAACAATGACTGAAGATCTACCTTACCGAACATACTTGGTACCAAACATACCAAAACCTATGATACTGGTAAAGATTAGACAGAAAGATAAATGGAACAAATTAGGAAGTCAAGACATGGATACACATCAAATGAAAAATATATATAATAGAGACACACGGAGAGATGGAGAGAAGAGGAAGACAGAGATGCAGACAGAGACAGAGAGAGTGAAAGAGAGGGAGGGGAGGAGCCTGATTCATGTCCCCGTTTTATCATATGTGACACCCCCAAAATATAGTGGGACTTACGGCAAGAAAAGTATGTGTATGTGTGTGTGTGTGTATATATATATATATATATATATATATATATATATATATCCCTATAGCTTATATATATATATCCTTCTACATAATCTTACATATTCTTCTATATAATCTTATGTATCCTTCTATATAACCAGTCTTTCTCCATTGATTTGAAATGCCTTTTGTCTTATACTTATTTCATATATATTCCACATATATGTGTATGTGTTCCCTATTTCTTATATATGTATTATATATATTGAAATATATATATTTCATATCAGTGGAGAAAGACTGATTACATAGAAGGATAATGATTTGAAAAATATTAAATTCTTACCCAAGAGCACAATCTAAAACAAATGCTAAATATAATCAATAAAGGTGTGCACGTTAACAAATACAACTGTAACAGCATGGTGGAAAGGAAGGGCACTGGTGTGGGTACTGCCCACCTGACAGGGGCCTCGAGGGCACCAAAGGCAGTGAACCAGGGCTGGTGGCACAGTGGGCAGCGTCCACTCTGGGCCAGGACACTGAGCCCTTGGGGCTCCGAACGTTCGCAGCAACTCTGCTGGTGCAGATTTATCACAAAGAAACAACCCCACTGGAACCTTGAGAGATACAGGTGATCGTGGCGAAGCTGTGACTAATAGTAATAATAAGAGCAGTGCCCTGGGCCGGTCAGAGGGAGTAGGTCCCCGGGGTGCTGCTTTCCCTGTGTTTGGGGTGCACTGACTTTGCAGGGCGGAGCTGTAGCACATGTGACCAATGTTGGGTTCAGTGGGGACAGGACAGGTGATCTGGGTGGACAGGGAAGACCTTTAGCTGCTGGCCTTCAGGAACACTGGCCCCAGGAGGTTTCCTAGGGGAGCCTGGGCTGGTGTCCTGGGGGGCCGGCCGACTGTCAGTCCTACCTCAGGAGTCCCCTTGAGGTGCTGCAGTCAGAAGGAGCGTGTGAGAGGTGATGCCTGAGGCCCGAGGCTGCAGCTCCACGGGGGTGTCCCCTTCTCTCCCCGGTGACCTGGCAACCCCTCCCTCCTGCCCGCTCTCTCCTGACTCCCCGCCCCACCCCAGTCCCAGAACCTCCCTCCTCGGAACATCTTTTGTTGTATCATTTGTGAAGTAAAATTATTGTGTGGCCTGGAAGGCCTCCTGAGAGCAGCATTTCATGAAGTGGTTACTCCAAGCCCCATGAGGCCAGATGCTTTGAGATCATCTGGTGTCACATACTTTTATCTAAAAGATAAATATATGTAACAGCTTCTTTTTGAGATATTATTGGTGCCTCACCACCTTTTCTCATTACTATCCACCTAAAGGGCCTTTTTAGATTTTTTTAACCTGACTGCTCCCCATTCATGAAACGTTAACAACACACAATACTGTCCAGCTGTCTTTGTATTGTATGTATACATGTGCTTGATGCATGAAAAGATGAAGGCTTTTGCTCCCCAAGAACCAGTGTTCGCTCCCTTGGGGCGAGATTGGTCGTGTTGGGGATGACATAATTTAGAGCTAAGTTTTCCAACTTGCATGCGCACTAGAGCTGCCTTTACAAATCACCACCCCATCAGGACGCACCAAAAGCATCATGTTCTCCCTGCTTTGGCCGGACGGATGCTCCTGGGAGCCCCTCAGGTCTCCCACCTGCAGCCAGAACTGAGAATCCTGCTTCAGTTGTAAGATGGGGCTGGAGCATCCTGGGGTCCAGAAACAGGTTTGGGGTATGTCCAAGGTTGATGGGCTGGCTAGAGTCCCACCTGTTGGGACTCCTTCAAGTTGAGATGGATGAGATCAAAGAAAGCCAAGGAGGTGGAGAAAGAGCTGGGACTCTGTTGTTTGTGTCAATATCAAGAAGATACAAAAGTAACTTTTCAGCGACTCAGGGATGTTTTTCTTTGCCATAAGCAAAACCCCTTTATCTATGTCACAGAAAGAAGAAGAGGAGGTGGGGATAAAAGGCTGGTGCCCTCCTGCTATATATCTTCCCGTCCGTGCCTCCTTCCCCATAAGTCAAGTGCCCATCACAAGAAGGCTGCAGGCAAAGTGGTGTCGGGCCCTGGAAACCTCATTCATTCTCACCAAACCAAAGCCCTCTTTCAAGGAAACTGCTTTCCTTTATTTCTGTTTCAAGACAAAGAAAGGAAAAAAAAATTGCTTATGAAAAAGATGGTGGGGGGAGAGGGGGAGAGGGGGAGAGGGGGAGAGGGGGGAAGGGAGGGGAGGGGAGGGATGGAGGCGGAAGGGAGGGGAGGGGGAGGGGAGGGGAGGGGGAGGGGAGGGGAGGGGAGGGGAGGGGGGAGGGGAGGGGAAGGGAGGGGAAGGGGACGGGAGGGGCAGGGGGAGGGGAGGGGAGGGGGAGGGGGAGGGGGAGGGGGGAGGATCCACAGGCAGATCACAGTGCTTTTTCAGTCACTGAAGATGGAAGAAGCGACAGCAGTGTGTTGGCATATTTAGAAGGTTAACTGGAAGCATCCAGGAAGTACTCTTCAGCCCCATCTTTGGTGATGGAGGATCTGACATTTAAGAACGGAAAGGTCTAGAAGACACCCGTGCAGTCCTGTCCCAGGTGAGGGACCGTGCCCCCACGAGGAGGCGATTTGCTCCACGTCACACTGCAGCCTCGTGCCACGCTTGGAGAGGGTGTCAGGAAATGAATACCTGGCATGCTGAGGATGCTGGTGATGGCGTTGCCTGAGGTGTCCTGGAGTGTGGGCCCTCGGAAGAGATGCTCACAGAGGCGGAGCTCCACCCCAGCCCACCTGAAGGGCTGCAGGAGGAAGGGGAGATAGGGGAGTTGGGAAGGGGCCCGAAGAGCTGAGCAGGGCTAGCAGGTGCTGCTCCCAAGGGAGCCCATTTCTACAGCCGGTGTGTTCAAGGAGGGAGGCGGGTCAGCCAGGGCGCACGGTCCCCATCGCGGCAGGCCACCCCCATCGCGGCACGCGGCACCGCGAGGATGCTGCGGGTGGACCTCGCCTCACAAAATCGGGGTCCTGGTCATTCTCTGTCCGGCTCTGAGTAAGAAGGGAAGCCTGACCCCTGTAGGCGCTGCATCCAGGCTCCCTGGCCCCTGACTTGGTTTTGGCCATTGGGAGGCAGAGGCAGGAGAGCAGAAGGTGGGAGGGAAGGTGGGTGGAGGTGCCTCCCTTCCCCAAGGTTCTAGGACACTGGATGCTCGCACCATGGCCTCCTGGAGCAGATTCATTCCACCACTCACCCCACCCAACCCCGAGTCGATCAGCTCACAGAACTGTTGGGGGTGCCAGGGTATCGTGGATGTGAAAGGGCTTTGGAGAAAAATGTCCTGGTCCCTAGAACATGTTGGTGGAGAATGCAGTGATGGCTGATGTGAGTTTGACTTCCAGGGCCGTCGAAGTACAGAGAGAAAGATGTCCATCATTGCTATGAGAATCATCCCCCAGAAGTGAATTTGGATGCAATACAGGTGAGCTCATTCCGAGGGGATACAAATTATATGGAAGTTAAAAAGCAGGGCTAATCCAGACGGTACAGATGTTCCGGCAAAAGCAGGAGTTTAGTACTGATTTTCGACAGTTCTTCTGCAAACTCTGTTTTAAGACAGAAGCAGGGCTGGGAGACACTCTGCCCATCCTCTGGTGAGCCTCTATCTTCAACACCAAACTCGGGAACACGGGATTCAGACGCCCTGCCCCTCTGCCTCTTCGGCAGGCCTGTCCCTGGAGTTTATGGGCTCAGGACGAGAATACAACTGGAGGCCATGTACCAAATGTCTAAATATCTAACTGGTTGGAAACAAAGCTGGAATATTGATAGATATGTTCTGTTTTTCTGCTTTACAAATATACCTTCAAAATAACAGCATTAAAATCTAGCCCTAGAGCTAAAGTATTTCCAAACTACAAGTTGGCAAGATAGCAAAGACATTTTAATCATTATCATTATACATGTCTGGGTGATCTGTTGATGGGCTGGCAGTGTCATCCTAGTACAAAATAACAACTTCCATAATTCATAAATTATATGTTTATTTCATAAGATTATTTTTTCTTGCCTTTATTTTAGCAAAATCATTAGTTACACTGTTGTAATCAGGATGGTCGAGTATTTTCTGTTTTGTTAACAGTAAAGATTTAAAGTGTTTAGAAATAAAATGTTGTCAATTACAAAAATAAGAAAGTTGAATATATTCAAATACAATGAATGTGAAAATTAAAAACTTATGCATCTATGTTCTCAAAGGGTTTTTTTCCTAAAAATATTTAAATCCTATTAAAATGAAAGTACATATTGTAATTCAAGAAGTTCAACAAAGTAAAACAAAATGATTCCAAAATTAATTTCCATTTGTCTTAAGTATTTTTTAAGAAAACAAATGTATTTTATTTCATAAATCTAGCATTCCACGTCCATCTAGCTGTCAATATAAGCAGTCAGTGTCACATTTAATACCTGTTACTGACCCTCTGTTCTGGGTCCTCCCCAAAAGATGTGTTGCAATCCCGACCCCTGGTACCTGTGGATGTGACCTCATTTGGAAACAGTCTTTGCAGACATCATCAAGTTACGAAGAGGTCATACTGGATGAAGGTTCACCCTAAATCCAGTGACTGGTGTCCTTACAAGGAGGTCGTGTGAAGACAGAGGCAGAGATTGGAGAGATGTACTTGCAAGTCAAAGGGCACCCAGGACTCCTGTAGCCCCAGCGGCCTGAAAAGGCTGGAAGTCCCTCCCCTGGAGCCTGCAGAGGGAGCGCAGCCCAGCAGACACTTCGATTTCAGACTTGCGGCCTCCAGAAATGCGAGAGAATAAATTTCTATTGTTTTCAGCCTGCCAGTTTGTGGTCATTTGTGTCAGCAGCCCCAGGAAATTGCTATATCCTCTTATACATCAACTGGAAAAAAATGTAAATGATTTACTACTGTAAAATGTTCCTCGACCATCACGCGCAGCTGGTGGTAATATCAGGGTGATTCGTACTTCTAGAACCACACACAGAAGCACGAAAGCAAAGGTAAAAGTAAAAGGACGTAGGCCCTACGTGGGAACGAGGTCGGTTAGTCCAGACTTGCTGCATTTAAGTGCCTGATAGAGCCGTGGTGGGTCCTCTCTCCTGTTCGCACAAGCCCGCCACTCCAGGCCCGTCCAGGGGCCCATTGTCCGTCTCAGGCTGTGGCACTGGAACAGCCACGGCCTTCCTGGCACCTTTCCTTGAGGCCATCGTGCAGGAGGTCTTCCCCTAGGACCTGACTGACATGTGCAGGGGAGCGATGTTCCTTGCTACCGCGTATGTGAGTCAGGGAGGCGTCAGCCAGGGTAGTGACCACGGCCAGTGGAACCTTGACCCCACAGAGCAGCGAGAAAGAAGAGGTGAAGTGATGCACTGACAACACAGGGCAAGGCCTCCTGAAGCGGATTTCCTGGCATGACTAAGAAGAATTAGTTGGCGTAGGGGTCCAACGTAGGTGTGCCCCATGCGGCTTCACCTTCCAGTCTGTGAGGTGAGACCGCTCTGCACACGCTTTTTGAGCATCCTGCGTGAACCAGGAGACGATGCTCTGGTGAGGATGGAAGTGCCGAGCCTGGCACAGTGGTTGCCCATGCGTAGTGCGCGCGCTCTCCCTCCCACACTCCACCCCCCGTCTTTCTTTCTCTCTCTCCCTCTCTCATCTCATGAGAAATAAACACAGAGTGTAAAGCAAACTGGGGGTCCTGTCGTTTCTTGAGAACTCTATAAAGCTATAGGACACGTGGCCCACTATGTGTCCCAACTTCCGAAAGATGTGAGGGAGCCTCTGCTGGCCCTCCCTCACCCCGGCAAGGATGGCCCGGCCCCCTGCATGAGGACCCCGCGTGACAGAGCAGGACTGGGTGCTGGGCTCCGGGAATAAGAGTCCAGTAGGACCTCACGGGCGGGACACTCCCAGGAAGACTTGGCAGCTGGAGCGGGGGAGAGGCCACAGAGGAGGGAGCTCTGGGGGCCAAGGTCAGGGCACGGCGGCTCCACTGACGTCCACCCGGACACAGGCCCCCCTGTGCACTTGGCCCCTGCCCTCGGCCCTTGTCAACCCCACTTTGATGACACGGAGCATTCGTTTGGCAAAGACAGTTTTCATGAAGTTCCGAACATTAATTTTTATGGTAATTTGTCATGTGTTTCTGATTCTCTGACAGTGAACGCACCAATAATTTTGGCAACTGCATTTTGGATGTCCCAGCAGCTCTCTCTCAGTGTTTTGTGCATTTAACATTTCACACACACACACACACACACACACACACACACACACACACACACTCCAAACGCAAAAAGGAGACCATACGATGTGGTTTCAAGAGGAGCAAAGTAAAACCTCGTGTCCTGATGGTGTCCCCCTGGTCCAGTGACCAGCATCTCCCCCCTGCCGTCACAGGAGGGCTGGGGACACCTGCGAGGGGGCCATGGACCCTGGCAGCTCGCCCTCGAGCCCCAAGACCACGGGAGGAAAGGAAAGCAAAGCCCTCTTCCAGGTCGCCTGTTTGGCTATTTGCAGATGTTAAGTTCTGATACTGAATGTTGTTGATTTGTGGTAATTACGGCACAACCGACCTTAATTCTCAGCTCCTCTGCTTTAGACGTGGCATGTGGGGAATCGCCTGGGACTTTCTGTTCACTGAATCATGTCACTTTAAATGATCTGGAACAAGGTAGGGAAAACATGCCCACCTGCAACCTCACCTGCCCACCAGCTCCAGTTTGAAAATTTCCTCACTGCTCCTTCCTCGCCGGCCTTGATCTTTCCAGACCGTGTTTGCTCAAAGTCCCCTCCCACCTCAGCCCCATAGGGTGCCCCCAAACTTTTCGCTGGGTGGGCACAGCAGGGGCTTCGCTGGGACCCTCACCGTGGTGAGGCAGAGCACCGAGAAATGGGGGCCCACCTCCCCCACTTAAGGGCAAGAAAAGTTCCCATTTGCATCTCTCACTCTTTACTCAATGCAGCAGGCACCTGCTGCCTGCAGGCCAGGTTCCAGGAGTTGTGGGAGCGCCCCCAGTGGCACGGGCCCAAAGCCACCTGGAGCATCCAGAGCAAAGGAGGGCGCACCCAGCCCAGCCTGGCGGTCTGGGAAGATGCTGAGGCTAAGGAACTAGTGGGCCTTGGCCCTGGGGCAGAAAAGTTCCCCAGCTGAGAAGGGCAGGGACCTGGAGACAGGAGGGAAACTCAGCCTCCGGGAGTCCTGGGTGGCCGAGATCTGGGCCTTGAGGGCAACCCGATCTTAGGAAAGAAGTGAGGTGAGGACGGGTGCGCGTCAGGGAGAAAATAGCACCTTGCCGAGGGTGAGAGGCAGGCAAAGAAAGAGCAGGTCGTGGGGGGTGCCAGTGGCGGCCTGCCCCGGGCTGCTTTGCCCTGTGCCCAGAGGTGTCAGGAAGGTCTGGGTAGGGAGGTGCAGAGGCAGAGGGGCCCATGCCTGTCCTGACGTGGGCTGGCAGAGCCACAAGGGCACTCCCACCCACAGGCGCATCTCAGTCTGGGGAAGCATCCTTCTGTGCCCGGCGCCTGAGTGGGAGAGGATAGAGCCCCACACAAGACACAGACAGAACCCAAAGTCCAAGCTCCCCCTACACAGGCAGCACTCTCAGGGGTGCCCACATCCCTCCAGCTGCCCCTCCCCAGCTCCATCTGGCTCTTGGATTCTGGGGCTCCAAGTCCAGTTCTTGTTGGGAAGAGAAACATATTCCTCCAGCCTGGGTGCTGAGCTAGAGGGCACAGGGGCCTCGGGGTGAGCCTGGGGCCAGGGCAGGCCATGCCAGAGCTGGACCACCCGCCCCCGTGTCCCACACCCTCCTCACAGAGGGGAGGGTCCCGGATCTGCCTGACTTCATACATGTCCTTTCTCAGACCGACTGTGGGGAAGAAGGGGACAAAGGTTACCTTACCTTAAGATCATATTTTCATTGAAAGGGACTCGGGTAAGACGGCATTTGCCTGAAGATGCATCAGTTTATAAGAGTCTCTTCTGTTGATCTGCAGGGGATCAGGCGCTCTGAGGAGATGCATCCTTTGCTTGACGACACTCTTGCCTCTGTCATCGTGAGCCTCTTTGCAAGCCCGATGCTTTCCTCGTGGAGTCTGGTGCCGTCAAGGAGGAGCTTTCCCAGTCCGAGGAGGGGAGGGGAGGAAATACTCACCCTGTCTCCACACCCGCCCTGGGGGCAGGGCTCCTCCTGGCTCGAGCAGCTCAGCACACACACTTACTCCTTGGTCTCCTGGCTCGGATGAGTCAAGAATGCCATGTTCAAGCTTTTGTGACTTCTCACACTCCTTTTTCATACTTTGAGGCAAGAAAGAAATCCCCAATGTGTTTGGCCAGAGATTTCTACCCATTTGTCAAATCCCACGTGATTTTGGGGAAATGTGATCCGTGTGTTTCTCACTCATCTGTGCTCGAATCATCAGTTAGGAAGCCAGTGCTGGGCAGGGGGTACCACGGGCCACGGGGACAGATGTGATGACAGGGTAGCAGCCAGGTGGGGTGGCCTAGCTGCGGTGCAAGACACCAGGTGACCTGGGGGACGGGGCCCGTGACCTTCACACCCTGGGCACCCACCGGACTCATGCTGGCCATGGGCACCATCGTGAACGCAGAGAAAGCAAAGTGTAGACGTGGCGGCTCCCGGTGGGGTCGGTGGGAGGGAGCTGAGGAAGACCAGTAACTACAGGACTCAGGGACCAAAGCTGCAGAAGGAAGGGAGACATCCTCCATCATGGGCTGGGCGGGCAGTGAGGGGCAGTGGGCACTGCTGTCAGAGCTGGGAGCATCCAGCCAGCGTCCTGAGCCTCTGTTTGCTCCTCTGTGCAATGGGACTGTGCTGCCCCTCCAGGTGAGTCTCCCACACTCTGCTGCATGGATAGGTTCATGCTCATGGCTCCGTCTCCCCCGCTGGGCTCCAGAGGTGAGTGGGAACAGGTCAGTCTCCAAGGCAGTCTACCTGGTAACAGCGTGAGGGATGCTTGCCTTCCCCAGAGTTGACAGGAAGCCTTGTTGCTGGACTTTAAATCCATGGGAAATCTTTCAACAGAAGTTTATATTTTGACGTTATTTTGAACTTTAAACTTGGAGGATTTATGATGAATAACTACAAATTCACAACTCTAGAAAGAATCAAAATTAGACCCGATGTTCTGTCATCCATGAAGAATTATTATTTTTTCTTTTATTTTTATCATCGTGAATTTGATGAAGCAGATTTCCCAGAATAATTATTTCCAAGTTAAAATTAGTTTTTGTAATTCATCCATCTCGCAATTGCATGTAATAATCATGCATATTTATTTTTTTCTTAAGTAATCATGGTACTTTCATCAAAATTCATTAGAAGCTGCTTCTAGAAGGACATGCTTTTAAAATATTCAAATTTATAGTCAATGTTTTATTAACCATATTTAGCCTATAATTATTTTTCTAATGAAAATTATCCTGACTGTACCATCTGATGTTATGAGGCTAGTAGTTCAAACAAAATTCAGAGAAACATTTATACACAAAGGACTGTGTATTAGTCATTTGGAAGGAAGGATTTATGTGCTATATAATTAATTGTTGCCTGAGTTTAACAGTCCATATTTTATTCCAATGTATTATTTACACAGAGGAGGCTTAGGGAGTCACCCTTCAAAAGGTTAGGAAAATACAAATACACACATTATCTGAATGGTGGAAGGCTGCATTACAATAGATGGAGTGTGTGTGTGTGGTTTGTGTATAGAATATATATATATAGTCCATATATATACATAAACAGAATACCTGTACTCTCTCCATATATTATATAAAATACAGTATACAACATACATTATATATTATAGAATACTACAATGATGAATATATCAGTATATGTGTGATGTGGTTTGCATATAAAAGAAATATGTCAATATGTCCTATATATGTATATATATATATGTTTTTTTTTTTTTGCGGTATGCGGGCCTCTCACTGTCGTGGCCTCTCCCATTGCGCAGCACAGACTCCAGACGCGCAGGCTCAGCGGCCATCGCTCACAGGCCCAGCCGCTCCATGGCATGTGGGATCTTCCCGGACTGGGGCACGAACCTGTGTCCCCTGCATCGGCAGGCGGACTCTCAACCACCGTGCCACCAGGAAAGCCCTGTCCTATATATTTTATAATGCTATGGTGACTACCAAGAGTGCATGCATGTGTGTGGGGTGGTTGTATGTAGAATCATGCATGCATGTATTCTCTCTATATAGAATAATATCTATTCTTTATATATAGCAAATGCATATTCTATATATTATAGAATACTACAACAGTGAATATGTGAGCCTATATGTGCATGTGGTTTGTGTATAGAATATATATATTCTGTATATATATATGTATACAGAATATATCTATGTTCTCTCCATATATTATATAGAATATATACATTATGTATTATAGAATATTATAATGATCAATATCTGAGTTGTGTGTTGTGGTTTGCATGTATAAGACATGTCCTATATATTATAGAACTACAGTGATTACTGAGAGAGAGAGAGTGTGTGTGTGTGTGTGTGTGCACTATTGTATCCATCACTCTAGTATTGAGGCTTTCACAGACTGTGAAAGCTTCAGAGCTCTCTTTCTCAACAACACACTTTAACCAAATGGATGTTGTCACTGTTTGAAGCTGTGAGGAAAGAGAAATATTTGTAGCTGAGAACATACCATTTCTGCGAACATGTCGATTTGGTTCTCAAGAGCAAGAGAAAACGATACTCTTTTGTTATGGTGTGTGTGTGCCTGCACTAATTTTAAAACTCACGTCTCAGGTCAGTTAAGAAAATCACCGATGGAGTTGGGAACAGCACTGTCCTGGCAGGTGCAGTTTCTCACCTGGCACCGGGCTAGAGAAGGACAGCAGATACGCAGGGGGAGCCCCGATCCCAGCTCACCTGGCACGTGCGGGCCACCCAGGGGCCCCCCATGACTGCAGCATGAGCGGTATGTCCTTGATCTCTGTGCCTGATTGAAGCCAGTGGCTTTACTGATACTGACAGGTGATTCCTTTAGAAAGAAGTTGTAATGTCTATGGAACGCACAACCCTGCAGCAGAAATTAACCAACCCCAATCTCACTATCTCACAGAATTTACAGAGCACCTTACCAGGGATCTACAAATGTCAGACCATGTGACAGCACAGACTTACAGATATGACCCCTGAGAATGCTTAGTCAGTGACATTTGTGAAAAATGACTGGGAAGCACTGATGTAATAAAGCAAACTTTTAAATGAGTTGTTTCTAAGGAGAAAAAGGGACACAAGGGTGTCTGGCCTTGAGCAAAGCCTCCGGCTGCCGTGTCCTCAGAGGAGCCAGACCCCACACAAGCCTCCTTCTTGGGGTCAGCAGGTGAGACCGAGAGACAGAGGGGAGCCGGCCCTGCTCTTGCCTCGGGGGACCGGGGTCTGTTCTCAGAAGCAGGACACCTGTGGTAGGTACCCACCATCATTCTGAGACCGCGATGCGGCTGCTCCGCTGGGTTTAGTGACGAAACGCTGTCTCCCGGAGGCTCATTGTAAGAAGCAAGATGGCAGCAGTGTATCCCCCGGGAGGCCACCTCATGAATGATGCTGGCCCGTCCCCGTCGATGCCCCAGTGCCCAAACTCATCACCTCAGAAGCCCCATTTAACCTTTGTCAGGTTGGTAGAAATCCAGATACCAACCTCATGCCAGTCCTCATTCTTAATAGTATAAACCAAAGCATCTTTAATACCTCATTTAAGCATCATTCAATATGGCCTTGTCTTCTATTTTTCCAAGGACAGAAAAATTCCAGCAACATGCTTTAGAGAATATTTTAAAATTCTGTATCACAAAAAGCAGGGTGAAGCCTGCTTTATTTTACCTTGTTTGACTTAACCCCCCCCAGTGAGATAATCATGAATGGAATTTTAAGAAATGCCCCATGCATGAAGGAGGTCATTAAACTAAGTTGTCTCCCCAAGCCCTGTTGTCTGACACTAAGCACTGAAATACGCTTTAACAGAACAACCTTGGCTCCAGGGTGCAGGTAGTGGTTAGGTGTGACAGAGGGTCACAGAGTGAAAATCAAAAGCACTGAGAAAGGACTTGGAAACACTGTGGGAGGGTTCCAGGCTGGGGCTCGGTATTTGGGAGAATTTGCCAAGGGTGGCCCTTGGGGCTGGACACCCTGCTCCCCCTGTGGACTTTTCAGGGACCTTCTCACCAAACGCCCCGACACCACCTTCTGTTCACGGTCCCAGAAACCACCACCCTGACCCCATCACATTCTGCCTTGTCCCGGGAACCTCTCATTCCATCCTGGGGAAGATCCCAGTGCCTGCTCCCATTGGGGGGTTGGCCCCTCCTCTGTATGCCCTCCCTGCCAGGGATGTTTGTCTTTTTAAGAGGACAGCAATGCCTTGGTCCAAGGGAACTGATTTCAGGCTAAGAGACCAATGGGCCTAGACTCTGGGCCCCAGTGTTCCTGGGCGCCCCACAAATCGGGCCCTATGAGGACAAACACGCTAGGCAGAGGGCGACAAAAGGGCATCTAAGGGGGAGGCCGGCTTGGGGCAACACACGTGGAAAGGGAAGCAGGCTCCAGGGATGAATTTGGAAGATGCAGTCGGGAGGTGGGACCTGGGGACCGAGCCACACAACAGGAGAGATGCTCCTGTTCTGCGGAGGTTTGTGGAACGTTTCTGATCCTTGGGGTATTACCATAACAGCGGCAGCAAATGAGCTATACTCCACCTCATCATTAACTAACGGGCATCCGTTCCCACCTTGCGGGGGACTGGCTGGGGATTCCCGCACAGGAGCAGCTCAGAGGGAAGATTGAGTGGCTTTGGCAAAGTAAACATACGTTCCTTCCTGGCTCTCCTCCCCAAGCCCGGCCTCTCCCCAGTGCACCTAATTAAGCAAAGTCAGGAGAGGTCAGCGGTCTGTGTCCATTGTCCTAAGTCCTGGGCAGAGAATGTACAGTGTCAGCACCAAGTGTTCACGCCAGTCATTCAGAGTGTGGCTGGTAAGGAGAGGTGGCCTGGACAACGTTGCGCCCCGTCTACTATGCCAACGCTTGCTGTAAACCTGAAGCTGTTGGGCGGCTTCTGTCAGGGTCTGGTGGGTGGTCCACAGAGGCAATCTCGGTAGGTTTCAGAACCCAGGGGTTGGAGTGGAGAGAGGGGACGTGAACATGAGCCCCGGAGGAGCAGTGACCCCACGTGCACTAAGGGGCTCAGAGAGCCGTGGAGAGCGTGTAGGAGCCTGGAGGACAAGGTGAAGGTTACGGTCCTGGCAAGAGCCACCCGCGGAGCTGGGAGCTGCACCCTGCACACCCGCGGCTGTTCCACGCACAGGGCGAGTGCCTGGCGCCTGGCGCCTGGTGCACACCCAGAGCCCATGCTCGGTGCCCTGCACTGCTGTGTCCTCACACCGGCTGACGCCAGGGGCACCGGGAGTCTGAAGGCCAGACTGGATCTGCTCCCACCTGGCCCTTGACCCAGAGAGCTTCGGGGGTAAAGGGACAAGAGTCAGAAACGGAAGAGAGCCTGTGAGGTTCCTGGCAAGGATAGTGCAGGAACTGGGGACTACTTACAGGTGCCGCTGTGGGACTGGGTGGCCGGAGACACCATTTCCCCATGTGCCTTGGCCACTTAGAAACCCGCCTTCAGGAGCCCCGAGCCGGAGCCCTGGTGTAGACATGGGCGTTCAGTGGCACCACTGTCGCCAGGCCCTGGGCAGTGGGCATAGACAGAGACCTGGGGAGGAGAGGGCCACCCTGGTGACCCTTCCGGCAGGTGACCAAGCACATTGAGAGCCATGGACAGTTCCTCCTGGGGTTGCCCAGAAACAATTCAGGTGGAGATGCTTTGGGAGGGGAAGGGGCTTCCCTCCTGGGTAAGAGGTGGCCCCGGTGGTGCAAAGGGGCCAGGCTCGGGAGTTAACCCTAATTCAGTGCATCCCCGTGGTGCAGGCTCCAGCTGATGGAATCATGAGGGCTTTGTCCAGGCCCTTGTGACCCTAGACAAATAGGCTGCCATCATTAGGGCTTTCCTGTCCCTGCCTGGGAGGTGTGACCTGCAAGATGTCTGCAGGATGTTTCTGGCCCCACGTGGAGGTGAAAAGCAGGGTTTTCCTTTAGCAGGTGCGTGGACAGCCATGATCAAGGGCCACATGCAGCCTTTCTGGGGAGCTGAGGAAGTTCTGACAAGAAGGAAGCCAGCAGAAAGGAAGCCGGAGAGAGAAGGATTGACAGGAAGGACTGGGGACAGGTTAACTCTGGCAGCCCCTACTCTTGGATGAGAAGGTGCCGGAGCCAACCCAAGCCAGCCTTGTCCTTCCTCACTGCTCCAGAGAGGATGGAAGGTTCTCATTCTTCCAGGGATGCAGGGCAGACAGGACTTAAAGGGAAAATCATTTTTGGAATGGTGTACTTTTTCTCACAATCCCTGAATGTCCCCAGATATCTGCATTCAATTACTTCTGTGTGTGGAAGGGAGAACTGGGCTAAAGTACAATTAGGTAATTAAGCAGCCTTCAGTGGGATGCACTCCCAGCTTCATAATTCTCAAATATCACCAGTGTGGGTGCCTGCTACGGACTGAAATTGTCCCCCCAAAATTCATGTGCAGTAGCCCTGGTCCCCAGTGTGGTGGTATCAGGAGATGGGCCTCTGGGGTGATTAGGTCATGAGGGTGGAGCCCTCATGGATGGGATTAGTGTCCTTACAAGAAAGGACATGAGAGGCTTGAGCTTTCTCTGCATCATGTGAGGACACAGCTAGAAGGTGGCTGTCTGCAAACCAGGAGGCGGGTCCCCACCGGGAACCGTAATCTTGGACTTCCTGTCCTTCAGAACTATGAGGAGTAAATGTCTGTTGTTTATGCCACTCAGTCTATAGTAGTTTTGTTATAGAAGCCCAAGCTGGCAAAGACTGCACCCCAGAGAACCAGGACTATCTTGGGGTCCTGCTCCACCATCCTCCTCTGTGTAGGGATTATCTCTGCCAGGGTGATACCAGTGGTGATCCAGAAACAGGACCCTGTGTTGTTTACTGATGTGACATTAGTAAACTTAGAAAAGTGAGGATTTTCTTAGTGGCAGTGGTACCAGGTCCTGTGTGGGTAAGAGGACAAATTCCTCCACTTATGCTTTTTTCCACTCCCCTCTCATCATAACTATTCCTAAATTCAATTTGTGTCGTTTATCTTTCCCTGTTGAATGTTTACATGTCAGTCCAGTTTTTTAAAACAGCATAAAAAATACACCAATAAACCAGTTTCCAGGAGGACTTCTTGAAATACATGTAGGACGTGCAATTACAGAGTTGTTGCACATCAGAAACAGTTCCAAACACCAAACAGCTTGTGCAGCAGGCACAGGCCTCATTCAGGACTGTGATCCTCCCTGGCTGGGAACATGCACATGTGTGACCCAGTGGGCAGGGTGCCTGTGTTCTTGGAATTGTTTAAATGTTGCCCTGAACAAGCAACAACAATCATGTTTACCACATTTTGTTAAAAAAAAAAAAAGCTAAGTTTAATCTAATGGATCCCTGTAAACAGCCACTGGAAGAAAATTACTTTCTCAATTTTCACAGGAACCACCATGAAGCCTGGGGTGGGATGGCCATGTGTAGTGTGAGACCTCCCTTGATACAGGGGGATTTTCTCCTCTGGAAGGGGAAGAGCAGCTTGGGATTAGAAGGCATTGAGTTGTCCTCTTTGCTATGTCAGGCACAACATTGCTTTTGATAAGAACAGTAGAAGCATAAACTAGTTTACACAACCAAGGGTATATTTTGGTGCTGGTAAGTGAGAAGTCCTGGGGTGCATGGGCTTCAGGAACAGCTGGATCCAGGAACTCCAGCTGTGAACCAAGAGGCGCTGTCTCTTTCTCACTGTCTCCCAGATCTGTCTTCTTCTGCGATGCTTCATTCTCAGGTAAGATCTCCCACCTGTTGGAAAGCATTGCCCCCGACCCCTCCCAGATTGTATTTCTAGCATATGCAGTGATTCTAGGAAAAGAGTGTTCAGATCAGCCTGGGTCAGGTCGTGTGCATCCCTGAACCAGTCGCTCTGGTCAGGGAAATACAAATGGCCATGTGGAGTCATGCAGGAGTCAGACCCACTAGGAGTAGTGGGGCAATGGGTAGCAGGGGTAGCAGTCGTGGTGAGCTGAGTGATGGGCCTCCCAAGATGCCAGCCCTAGTTCCCAGAGCCTGTGGGTATGTGGCCTCCCATGGCTAAAGGACTCTGCAGATATGGGTAAGTTAGGGACCTTGAGGTTGTACTAGGTTTTCTGGGTGGGTCCAATGTCATCTTAGGGCTCCCATAAGAGGGAGGCGGGGGTGTCAGAGTGAGAGAGACAAGACGTGAGGACAGAAGCAGAGGTCACAAAGGAGAGAAGATGCCGGGCTGCTGGCTTTGGAGAAGGAGGAGGGGCCGCAGACCAAGGAGTGTGGGCGCCCCTAGAACCTGGACAGGGCAGAAGATGAATTCTGCCCTCAAAGCCTCCAGAAGGAACGGGCCCTGCCAACAACTTGACTTCACCTTTTGAAACTGATTTGGGAATTCTAACCTCTGACTGTAAACTAGCAAATGTGTGCCGTTCTAAGCCACGGGTCTGTGGTAACCTGTCACAGGAGCCACGGGCAAGCAACACAGCAACAACATTAACGACCACGCCAGCTAGCACGCCTGGAGAACTCACTCCGTGCCGAATACGCTTGTATAGACCGGGTTACTTGTCCAGTGACCCCACGGGGTAGGGCTCCAACTCATAGGTGAGGAAACAGGCACAGAGGGAGGGGGTGACATGCCCAGGGTCACACATTAATGTCCAGAGGCCACCCCCTCTGGAGGGGCGTTCACCGGATCAAGCTGTCTTGGGAGAGCAGGTGGCAGGGAGGTGGCCACACAGACCAGAGTGGACTTGCCTGACCTCCGCAGAGCAGCCTGGGCCGAGGCACAAGTCTGCTGCCAGACATCCTGGGCCCCGTGGGTTAGGAACAGAGGCGGCAGGAGCTGGACATGCACCTCAGGAAGGGCCAGAACAAAGGTGGTTATTAGCCGCCCTTCAGCTCAGCAGGCTCACCCCACACCTCGGGCACCGCGTTCAGAGCACGGCGCCCACGAGCTCCGTGTGCGAAGGGCACTCTAATTCTGCTGTGATGTGCAGAATCTTAAGATCCACTGGCTAAACTATTGTAAGAGAACCATAAAAGCATACAGCAGTCTCTTCGAGGAGCTCGGTAGCTTGAGAATGCGTATTTCCCCCAAAGAAATGGGCACCGTGTATGGGTGCCAGAACTGGCACAAGAGGAAACGCTCTTAAGAAAATCTAAACTTCTTCCTTGAATCCGTGTTGCCTAGAAGGGTTCTAGAAGCGCTTAGTCAATCTTGCACTCACCCAAATGAGAATTTCGCCAAATCCAAGTGCACGCTGCTTGGAGAGGTAAGGAAACAAAGGAAAGCTGAGCCTGGGTGGCCCTTAATCGTTCCATTTCCTTCTTTGCTACCACGGCATCTCGGCTCTCCAGCTGGAGGCCCCACCTCGTCTTCTGACGTTCTGGTAGTCGACGTCATTCAATAAGTTGTCGCTGCTCTGCAAGTGGTCAGCGAAGGTGAGGCACCAGGCTCTCTCTGCGCGTCCGTCATCCTAACATCCAGAATCCATATGCTGAGCCGTGCACCTTCTTAATGCAGAGTCTGTGCTTCTCAGAGGGAATCTCCGCATCAGCGCTGCCCATGCCGCAGGGCTAGGGAAGCGCTGGTTGCCGAGCACGTGAACAGAAAGGAAACATCGTGATGCCGGCGGCTGTTTGCCACCGAGCCATGTTAACGCTGAAGCTGAAGATCACGTAAAGCACCCCTGCCGATGCTCAGATCATCTCTGCAGTACGTGGGGGAGAGGCCTTTGAGAGCGTCACCTGAGATCCCAGGGGAGCTGTGGGTGTGGGGACACCTGTGCCACATCCCAGCACAAAGCCCCCCCAGGCTCCCAGGGGATTGATTTTCTGATGTGCCTACCCTGATTTCTAGAAGGAAGTGTGGGACATGCAGAAGGATCGGTCACTGAACAAAAGCTACATCAGCTTCTAGACTAACGAGCAGAAGGGCCTCTTCTTGAGTTTTCACTAGACATGTGAACAGACACGTAGACATGCATCGTAGCCCGGGTTCCCGTGTGACACAGGCCACGGAGCCACTCTGGGTGCCGAGCCACACGTGGGCCCATGTGAGGCGGTGGGTCTGTGCTGGGCTCACGAGCGCGGGGCACCCTCACCTGGCAGTGCTCAGACCAGCTCCCCTACCTCTGCGTCTGCCCGCCGTGGTCACGGTCCTGGCAGTCCTTCCAAGGGTTGTGTTTTTATTCTCTAACAAATGCTCCAATTTACAGAAAATCATAACTCAAGTCCATGCAGACGTCGGCCCATTCCTCACAAGGAAAATTTATGGCCAACAGGCCTGGTGACACGGCTTGCGCAACACTTGAGGGATGATTTCAGAGGAAACACGGCCGAGCTCTGGCTTTGCGGCGCGGGAGAGGAATTCATTTATGAGTCCTGCCATAAGTGCTCTTTAAAATAATGTCAAGTGGCCTAAGTGCTCATTCAAAATGAATTTACTCCAACGAGAAAAGCGCCAGTGGGTTGAAACCACACACACGCACACACACGCACACGCATGTATATAAAAGCTTGGGGAAAGAGAGCCTCACAGCCTGAATATTGGCAGGATCTGGTGCTGTGTGTGTGTCTTTTTCAAAAAGCACAAAAAATAAGATTCTAACTGTAAGACCCACGAGGAAACTGCCTTTAGTTCGCTGAGAAAAGTCAATAACTCTGGGGAAGGATTAGCCGTCTGGAGCCTTGGTGTGCCTGTGGTTGGAATGGGAAGGTGAGTCAGGACTAGCCGGGTCTGGGCAAGCAGGCAGAATCTAGGAAGAAATCCACTCCTTTCTCCGGGGCACCGGCAGCACCTCCCTCACAGAGATGTGGGTTGTCACCTCATTCTGTTCTCCTTGCAGATTTGCAGCAAGTGGGTTCTGGCCCAAGAGGCCGGCCTGAGACCTGTCCCACCAGGGCCTTACAGGGTGAGGAGACAGGTCCCCAGAGGCATCGGGGTGGGCTTGTTCTTTTTTTCTGGAAGGTCTCTGCATGCGGTGAAGTGATGCATTGTTGCAGCCCAGCAGACTTGTTAGCCATTTTCCTCTCCTGAATTAAAAAATTGAATTATACACTCAGCCTCGTTACGGAACCTGTAAAGTTTATTAAAGTTTATCGACCATGTGTACACACGTCAGGATTTAGCTTCTGTGGCTGCTCTCAAGCTGGAACAGTGAATTAAGAGGCCACGGCTCGGGTGGACTCCAGCCGAGCTACAGGTAGCAAAAGTCTCCTTCAATTAGACATAATCATCACTCACAGTCAATAATTGTGCTAAAGGCTGCTTTCAAATCTGTGAGGGATTCGCATTTAATGTACTGATTCAGCTTGTCTGAGCCAAATTCACTGTGTACTGAAACCAAAGCAATTTAGTTCTTGCCTACGGCCCTTCTGGCAGTTCATCTAGAGCTCGCACTGTAAGGACTGTGAGATACAATTTAATCTGAGCCATCTGTGCAAAGACAGCCCCTCTCCTAAACGGAGAGAGACGCAGGGATGGCTAAGCTCTGGTTTTATGGGAAGAACCAGGCCTTATCTCACCTCTGAAAAATAAAGCATTTAAGATAGAGTAAAAAGCCAAATCAAAAAAAAATTTTTTTTTCCTTGGGTTTATGAAATGCACACAGCAGCTGGTAACAGCTTTCCTGCTCTGACCGGCAGAAGACACTTGAGCTGTGATCCCGGGATGAACCACTTAAGGATATTACGCTTATCACTGGCTGCAGCTGACGGAGGAGATCTTTATTAAATATGAAAGGGAAAAGGTTGGTTCTTTGTGAGTTTGCAGAAATATTGAAATGCCTTTATGCACGTTTCTTGCCTTGTGGTCCTGGAAAACGGCTGTAATATTCATCGTCCACCTCGGGCCTCTTCCGGTGGGTCGCGCCCTGGATGGCATCTGAAAGACAAGGCTGGCCTCTGTTTATCTTACAGCCCCGTCCATGGTATTTTGAGGCTTTCCTGACAGTGTTAAAATAATCAGCCAGTTGGTTCCTGGGCCGTGTGACTAAACGTGCCATCGCTCCAAGCAGGCCCTGTTGTTGAGTTGCAACTCTTGTTACTGCGTGAAGACTGTTTTGTTGTTTTTCAAGTGGATGTGACCACAGAAATACTTAAAATGACACATACACAGAGCGGAGTTGGTATGGCTTGGGAGCTTGGTCTACTAGGGTCATAAAGGGAAATTTGGACGGATTTTGGAAGTGCATCTAGGTCCTCCTAGAACAGCGGAGTCTGTGGGACAAATCAAATCGCACGTGGACTCAGAGGACAAGCCAGGGTCCCTTGGACATGGCCTGGTGAGGTCATCTGCAGCGGAAAGAGCTCTGGGCAGTGTGGGGACGGCAGGGACGACAGGGCAGGACAGATGCTAGGTGGACACAGCCCAGAGTCGGAGGAAGGTGTGGCCATTTTCTGGTTCACGGGATCCAGTGCAAGGTCCTGGCGGATGAAGCACATTTGCCATGCTTAAGCTTAAACTCCTCACTTCACCCAGTGAAGCGTCACGTGGATGAGCGGACGATAATGAAGCCAGAGACAAGATCCCTCGTCGATGCAGAGGGAGGGACCCTCTGTGTGGAGAACTCGGGCAGGATCCCAGGCGCAGCAGTGCGGTCTCCCAAGGGACCTGGGCAAAGCGGGGACACTTGGGGCACTCGAGTACAAAGGAGGTGGTGGGATGGGTCCAGCGCCCACTGGCACCACCCCTACTGTCGTCAGGAGTAGACATCACTAGGCTGGTGATACCCTGTCGTGTTCCAGCTGACATTCCAGAGCAACGTCTGTGCATCATCTCACTGACGGACCTGACAGCCTGTAAACTGGGACAGTTCACAGACTGGGAAACAGGTTGAGGCTGAGACAGGCCAGGGGACGTCTTCCAGGTGATCGGTGGACACAGGACTAGATTCAGATCAGGAGAGCTCAGGATTCAGTGCAGTGGGACAGAAGGGACTGGCTTCTAGGGACCCCAAGCCCTCTCATCAATGCTCTGGGTGCAAACGCTAAGGGAAACAGTGGCTCTCAGCTTAGTGCTGGGGTCCAGCCCCTCGTACAGCCATAGCCAGGATTCAGTTGTGGGAGTACTTCCATCCCGGTTAATAAATACACACCGCTCAGCACAGAACACACACACACAGGCACACACAGATACACACATAAACATACAGGCACAGGTGCATATCACACACATGCACACATATAAAGGCACGCATACCCATATATAAACACACATGCACACGTACACATAAACATACGGACACATATATACATACATGTATGTATCACACATGCATATCACACATGTGCACACATATACAGGCACACATGTACAAGCATACATACACATGCACAGACACACAGACACACAAAAACATACAGGCACACGTGCATATCACACGTGCACACATATACAGACACATACACATGTATAAACATACATAAACACACATGCACAGCAACACATGCACAAACATACTGACACACATATGCATGCACACATACGCATCACACACACATAAACATACACACGCACACAAGATACAGGCACACATATGTAAGCATACATGCACATGCATGCACACACATGCACGGGCACAGACACACATAAACATACAGGCGCACGTGCATATCACACACATGCACACATATACAGACACCCATATAAACATACACATCCATACGTAAACACACATGCACAGTACACACATGCCTAAACATATAGGCACACATGTATAAACATACGTACACGTGCATAAACACACACATGCACGGACATACACACACACTGCTGACTTCTCCAGCCCCACACCCCACACAAGCCCCGTGTCCCATCCTCCAGAGGATGCTGCTTTGAGCCCATTCCGTCCAGTGCTGGAGCCTCACTGTCTGCCCAGCCCTCTCCACAGCTGTGCCCCTGCCCCCACTGTCCCTTCCGCCACATCCGCATGGGTGAACACGCCCCTCACTGCTCATGTGCGAATCCTTCCAGCCAGAGATGGACAGTCCTGTCGCTTCATGTGCTGGACCATAGTTCTCCTGGCAGCTCCGTGCAAGGAAAGAACAGAAGTGCAAACCGGCAAATCCAAAGTTCCCTGAAAATCTGATTTACACTCAGCAAAGCATTGTCCATCATGATGCGCTCTCTGGCCTCTACTAATTTTTATTGCAGGGTTCATTTTGGTCGTTAGTTGCTCATTTTAAGAGCCAGGGACAGTGGTTGCAAGGCAGTGCATGGGAAGTATCACCCCAACTTCCTTATTAACTTCATTTTTCTTTATATGGGTTTTATGAATCCGGCAATAACATGCAATCTTCAGACAATTTCCTGGGCAGTTAATGAGCAGATGGGGAACTCCGTTTTCAAAAGTAAAACTAGCAGCCCTGAATACTTGATCCAATCCAAGACTTTAAACATTTTGCACAAGATGCATGTAACATATTTCACAATCCTGTTCTCTTAATATTTTCTACATTTTTGACATCTGAAATCACACTCAGTTAAAAACAAGACAGAAGCAGATTTCTAGAAGAGCCTGCAAACAAGTTATTATGTTTACTACTTATGACCGTCCCTCTAAGACCTGCAACCAAGATACGTTTTTCTAAAAATATGAAAGAGAGAAATGCAGGATCAAAAATATATGCATATATACGTGCACGTACTTATGTAGATACACATAGATACATAGAAGTTCCCATAGTTTTTAAATGTCTGGCTTGGGTTTGAGACCTGAAGATTAAAACAGATCTGTGTGTTTAGAACCCACGACAGCCGATTCACAGCAACGTCTGAACGGCATGCTGCGGGAGCTTCAGACACCAACGTTGAGGATGATGGGGAGAGCTACCTGCAAGTGGATGTTTTAAAAAGAGAAACAAAACCATTGGAGCATAAAAGTGATGCTGTCCACAAATTCCACCAAATCATGTTACTCTCGCAAAGGGGCCTGTGATGGAACAAACTATGAGAACAGTCAGAACATGGTGTATCATATTTTAGATCTTGTAAACTTTACCAGCTGGCTGTGTTTCTTATCAGGTGTTCAGCCTTTACAAGGAGATCTATTTATTTGGTGCACATTGCAAAGCAGTGAGTCCTCGTTGGAAACATAAAGCTTAGGTGGGGAAGTGCCCTGACTGTAGCTCCCTCAACAGGATAAGTTGCCTGGACCGTGTTGGTCCAAGTGATGCCCAAACAGCCAAACCAGTTGTTAGACGTTATGTCACCAGGATTCAGTCCTCACCCAGGCAGACATTGGTGTGTCAGCGGAACGAGCTTTGCAGGCAGCCTGCTGGGGCTGAAGGCCACCCCTGCCACCACAGACCCAGGCTGCTCTGTACGGCACCCACTTGGGAAGGGTGCAGGGTACCAGGGACACTGCTGTCTCTCTGAAGGCAATGAGGGTTTGAATTCCTAGTTACTTCACCCAAGCAGGGCATGTGCAATCAGAATTAAAACAAACATAAAAATCTCTGATGCCAGCTTTCAATTATAGGGTAAAAACGTCTGCTGCTTGCACAGCCCTCACCTCCGCAGAAGGCTTGCTTGGCATCTTATTCACTCTGGAAGCAAGACCTTCCAGCAGTTGGGGGATCATCGTCTCATGGGGGTGCTTGCCTTCAAGCCCCAGCCTATGTCTCCCCTTGGCCAGAGAGCAAGCCAGCCTACGTTCCTCAAAATATGGTGGTTATAACTCAGCAATCCCACTACTGGGCATATACCCTGAAGAAACCATAATTCAAAAAGAGTCATGTACCCTAATGTTCATTGCAGCTCTATTTACAACAGCCAGGACATGGAAGCAACCTAAGCGTCCATCCACAGATGAATGGGTAAATATTACTCAGCCATAAAAAGAGATGAAATTGGGTCATTTGTAGAGGCGAGGATGGACCTAGAGACTGTCATACAGAGTGAAGTAAGTCAGAAAGAGAAAAACAAATATTGTATATTAACGCATATATGTTGAATCTAGAAAAATGGTACAGATGAACCTATTTGCAGGGCAGGAATAGAGACGCAGACGTAGAGAACAGACGTGTGGACACAGGAGTAAAGGGGAGGGTGGGACGAGTTGGGAGATTAGGATTGACAAGTATACACTACCATGTGTAAAATAGATAGCTAGTTGGAACCTGCTGTACAGCCCAGGAAGCTCAGCTTGGTGCTCTGTGGTGACTTAGAGGGGTCGGTGCGGGGGGGAGGGATGTCCAAGAGGGAGGGGATATATGTATACATATAGCTGATTCACCTCTTTGTACAGCAGAAACTAACACAACACTATAAAGCAACTGTATCCCAATTTAAAAATATATAGTGGTTCGTGCCCAGAGGAGGGGACGTCCCCAGGGGAGGGACGGAGAGAGAGGGCATCCATCTCCCCCAAGAAGAAAATATTTCCACTCTTCCAAAATCAAGTTCCTGGGAGCTCAGAGTCCAGGTAATCCACACAGTACATGTGGGATAAATTTAGGGGAATACATACATGGATTAATTCATGCGTGGGTGGATTTTTTTTTTTAAATGCTATTGAGCCACTCATGATTCTCTTTTGTGCTTCAGAAAATTTGAGGAATGGCTCTATGGCACACATTGTGTGCATATAGTTGGGTGGGCGATGGTTTCCATAACTGCAGTGGTAAATCACCCAAGAGTTTTGAGGGTGTGAGGATGTTAAAAGATGCTCTGATTGACTGTTTCTCAGAGCTATTGGGGGTTCCTACTCACCAATTTGCAGGTGTTTGTTTCATCAAAACAATACATGACACATGAGCTCTATTTCCATGCATTTTGTTTCAATTATCTTTTTATGATTAATTTCTTTATTAATGGTTTACTTCACTTTTTATATGGGAGCCCCCCTGTGGCGAAAAACATCCCTGTAAGGTGGCAGGCACGTGGGCCACTCACTGGAGGCCACCTTGCTACTTCAGAGGTGGATGTTGAAATGATTGTGTCGTATAAATCCTTTGAGAGATGTTTTGTTGTTGTTTCTGCCAGCATCACAACATAATTAATATTTAGCTGCAGTGTCTGATGGTGGTTGTGTGCTTACCCTCTAGACGTATTTTAAATACAGTGATACAGAGGCCGTGCCCTGCGTCCCAGGAAGCGTGTCATGGTAGTGATTTTTGCTGCTCTGTTTAGCTTCCTAGGAAGGGACAATTTACTTCACTTTTACAGGAATAAAAGAATTACACCACCCACTGGGTAAATCTAAGCTGTAGGGGCCAAGTTTATTTGCTTAGCTGGGAATGTGCATGGGAATAAAACTCATTTGATAAGTGCATTTTTAAAACTGAGCTGTCTCTGCCGCACCCATGTTTGCTTGCTTTGAAAGCACCATTGTTCGACCGTGACTATCGCACACATATGTAAAAAGATTCTTTTTTTCATTTTTCATTTTTCATTTTTACTTTAGGACAGTTGTCTTACTGAAAACAACAGTGTCAAGAGTAAAATCCACCTGCTGCTGTTTGTTTTAATGGAAAACAATGCATACTTTAGAAAAGTTATCCTAATATTTCTCTCTTTAGTTTTATGGTTATTTAACTTGTTTTGTGAATAAAAGATGGCCCACGCAGGCAAGAATGTCATCCAGAATGAGACTGCTAATTTTGAGGGTTAAGGTGCTTTTTTTCCGTAATACGTAGCATCTCTGGTCTGGCTTGTAGAAGAGGCTTTGACAATAAGAGTTTGAATAGGTTAATGGAAAAAGGAAATGAAAAGATAATGAGATAGGTGTGGACGCTCCCACCTCATCGGAGAGGAGGCCGAAAGCCCAGCTCACCAACATACTTTAAGAAAAATGTTTTCATTAAGAAAATGCATACGAATATTTTATTTAAATGCTCTAATTGCTACAAAACATTGGAAAATACCATCCAAATGAACCGTTTGTTAAAAATAGTGACATCCATTCATATTTATGAAGCGATTAAGTGTAGCTTTTCCGATCCAGAAAAAAGAAGGAATGGCTGGAGGAATACTGAGGAAGAAAGAGAGAAAAGGTGAGCACTCACTCACGGCCCGGGTAGCGAGCTGGACACGGAATGCACATCGGGTCCGGACTATGCATGTGCGGGTGTGAGGTCTGGTCCTGCCTGTGTCATCAGCTGCAGCGTCTTTGCCCGGCTCATTTCCGTGCTGCCCCACAATAGCACCGACGGCATCCGGCAGCCCTGAGAGCGGGAAGCACCGACCTTTGGGTTGACTATAATTGGAGCCTTCTCCAATTAGGGAAAATATCAGGTGACTCTAATATGCAGCAAGATCATTATCATTAGGTCAGCAGCTAACTAATTGATATTTGTGTAGCATAGGATTTTGGATTACAATACATTCAGTTTAGAAAAACAAACCACGGGGACCTGGGAAACCAAATTGCATCATTCGGGGCGTTGCTGCCTGTACTATTAAGGTTTATCTACAGGGTTTTCGTGTTTTAAGAACCAGCTCATAATGAGAGCGGGTGTTTTGTCAATTCCACATCTCGCTTCGGCCATTAGGTAATCCTAGAGGTGGAACCAGATCTGAGGTATCCTACCAGCCCATCCAACGTAAAACTTGGGTTTTTGGAAAGTTCTCAGGGATGACAAGGCAATTAAGCTTGTGCTTTGCTGTGTTTCTTCAGCACACTTTTTCATGGCAGGCAACTATGTAATCACTATTTCAAACCTGAAATGTCAGATAAAAATTATTCACTGTATTTTCTCAGTTTAGGTCAAATTTCTAGCTTGTCATTTACCAACGTTTGGATGCAAGGTGAGTCTCCTTTATTGTCATTTGATGTGGAAAACTGTTGAGTTTGTGAAAAGGAGAAAAAGAGACTTAGATTATGACTACCCGGCCCCCTTCTGCTCAGACTGTGAGGTGGGGAGGGGGGATGGTTAGTGGGCATGGGAATTGGGGACATTAATTGATTTGGGTGTGACAACATCAGGGCACCTACAAACAATACCCCATATTTGGTTGCATAATTTTAAGGAGACAGTTTGACCTGGTGGTCATCATGGACTGTTGGATTTCTCACTCTGCTTATCCATATATGGCTCATTCCAGCCCCCAAACACCCAGAAACATGTTATATTGTGTGTTTTTTAATTAATTCATTTATCTTATTTATTTTTGGTGTGCTGGACCTTTGTTGCCGCACGCAGGCTTTCTCTACTCTTCACTGCTGTTTGCGGGCTTCTCCTTGCGGTGGCTTCTCTTCTTGCGGAGCACGGGCTCTAGGCGTGTGGGCTTCAGTAGTTGTGATGCATGGGCTCGGTAGTTCTGGCGCACGGGCTTAGTTGCTCCGCGGCATGTGGGATCTTCCTGGACCAGGGATCAAACCCGTGTCCCCTGCATTGGCAGGCGGATTCTTAACCACTGTGCCACCAGGGAAGTCCCTATATTGTGTTTTAATAAGTTGTTTATTCAATAAATATCTACTGGAAGCATACTACACAATGGATGGCAGAAACACAGGGGTGAAAGAGACAGACACTCAAGTAACCTCACAGACCCCTGAGCCTAAAGGAGACGAGAGATACTACAAGAGTCACCCAACAGCTGGGTATTAGGGTCCAGGAGATCTGGGATTCAGTGGTCCAGGAAATGAGTCTCTACTCTCATGGAGAGAGCGGGGGATTCTGCCTGGGGAAGGGATATTTGAACTAAGATCTGAAAAAGTAGTAAATAGTGAGCCAGAGGAAAGAGAGTGAATGGTCAGCATGAGATGGGGGTGCTCTGGGGTGAGCCCCAATTCATCTGCCCAACCCTGATCTCTCCTTCAAGCTTCAGGTTAAAAACCTTACTCTCCCTTGATACCCACATTGAGTTCCTGAAGGAAAACCAAAGCTTAGTATGTATAAAATAGATCACTGAGTGCTGTTTGCTGAGAGCCCCACAATCCCGCTGATGGCTGAAGTACTGACACTTGGGATTCTCCTTTCCATCTTCTATCCAACCCAACCATCAGCAAGTCCTGTAGGGTCTTCCTCCACCATGTGTTCCACACTGTCTCTTTCCTTCTCTGCACTTCCATCTTTGCCCACACCGGCCACATCTCACCTGGGATGCTATAAGTGCATCTCCATCATTCCATCTCAGAGCAACCAGAAGCATCTTTCTAAAATGTACATCCGTTCATGTGACTCTTCTGAGTATAATGTCTCCTGGGCCACTACACACCTATGAGGATGGCTAATCCTCATATTTCTCCAAAATGCTGACAGCACCAAACGCTGACAAGGATATGGAGCAACAGGAACTCTTGTCACTGCTGGTAAGAATGCAAAATGGTGCAGCCACTTTGGAAGACACTTTGATGGTTTCCTGCAAAACTAAACATACTCTTATCGTATAATCGAGTGATCACACTGATTGGTATTCACCCAAATGAGTTAAAAACTTATGACCACACTAAACCCTGTACATGAATAGGTACAGCACCTTAATCTGTAATTGCCAAAACTGTGGAAGGATGAGATGTCTTTCAGTAGGTGAACGGACACGTGAACTGTGGTCCATCCAGAAAATTGAATATTACTCAGCTAGAAATGAGCTACGAAGTTATGAAAAGAACCATAAATGCATATTGATAAGTGAAAGAAACCAGTCTGAAGAGGCTCCATACTGCGTGGTTCCAACGCTGTGACATTCTGGAAAAGGCAAAACAGTAGAAAGATCAGTGGTTGCCAGGGGTTGAGGGAAAGGAGGGAGGGATGAGGAGGTGGAGCACAGGAGGTTTTTAGGGCAGCAAAGCTACTCTGTGTGACACTATGATCGTGGATACATGTCATCATACGTTTGTCCAAACCCAGAGAATGTAGAGCACAGAATGAGCCCTTACATAATCTATGGACTTCAGTTAATAACACTGTATTGATATTGGTTCATCAACTGTAATAAATGTACCACACTAAGACAACATGTTAATAATGGGGAAAAATATGTGTGTGTGTGTGCATGTGTGTGTATGTGTATACAAGAGTGTATGTGTGTGCATATTTGTGTGCGTGCGTACATGTGTGTGCATGTGTGCGTATGTATCTATGTGTGCATGTGTACGTGTATGAGTTTGTTGTGTACGTGTGCATGTGTGGTTTCTGTGTGCGTGCGTGTGTGTGCGGGGTTGGGTAAGGGAGTATATGAGAGCTTGCTGTGCTTCTCACTCACTTTTTCTGTCAACCCGAACTGCACTAAAAGAGTCTATTAAAGGAAACATGCCTACCAGATTTCCTGTCCTGCACAGGATGGACTCTGAAGGCTTCACTCACCGTGGCCACAAGGCCTTGTGTCATCTGTTTCCTCAGTGACCAACGGTCCCCTCAGGACGTTTCTCCAGGTACAGTGACTGACCTTACTCCTCACCCAAGACTTTGGCCGGGCCTTCCCTCTTCCACACCTTTTGTGGCTGACACTGCTATGGACTCAATGTTTGTCTCTCCTCCCAAATTCATGTGTTGAAACCTAATCCCCAGTATGATGGTTTGTGGAGATGGGGACTTTGGGGGGTGACCAGGTGGTGAGTGTGGAACCCTCGTGAATGGAATCATTGCCCTCTGAGGAGAGACATGAGACAGCTTGCTTCCCTCTCTCTCTGCCACGGGAAGATGCAGCAGGAAAGCAGCAATCTGTAAACCAGGAAGAGAGTCCTCAGCAGAACCCAACCCCGCTAGCACCCTGACCCAGATTCCAGCCTCCAGAACTGTGAGTTAAAAACGTCAGTTGTTTAAGCTGCCCTGTCTGTGACATTTTTGTTATAGCAGCCTGATCTGGCCAAGGCTGACTTTTTCTAATTCTCCAGGTCTAACTCTAGTATCTTCTCCAAGAAGACTCTCTGCCCCAGCTGGATGTCTGCACCCCTGACCACATCACACAACACCCACCAGTCTGGAGCGGTCCTGTCAATGTGGCATCTCATCACTCTTCCCTTCCTGCACTAGGAAATGGGGCCCAGGAGGGTGGGATTTTTCCATCTCCTTCTAGACAGAACCTGACATGGAGGAGACCTTGCAGAGCTCCCCAGGAAGCAGATGGAGAAGTGGGCATATGGTGGGCATGTTCTGAAAACTCTGCTCTGTGGATGCAAGGCTGTAAGTGTGAGGATGAAAGCAAGGAGAAAATGAAGTCTTTGTGTGAAGTCATCCATAGAAACAGGGACAAACATGGTTCTTCTCTATCTTCTAATTAATAATGGGAAATATATATGTATGTCAAGGGTGGATAAAAGTTAATATCCGATATTCCAGTTGGAAAGAAAGTACAATTAATTGAATGAAAGAAACCAAATATTATTAATTTTGGAACAAAAAAGAAACACAACTATTCTTCAAATAAAATGCAAATTCAAGCTCATTGTGTGTTTCCCTTACTCAAGAAAGAACTATTGTCAGACAGCAAGAGTTCTAGGATAGAACCTGCTTTTGTGGAGTTTATAATCTCTTGGAAAAAATAAGTGGCCATCATGAAGTGATGGGCTCTGGCTGGCAGAGTCTCTCACAAGAAGCCTATAGAGTTCATATTGTCCTGTGATTCTGACCACAGGCAAACATTTAACATGCAGAACCTGGCCATGGTGACCCCCTCCCCCCAGGCTGCCTGCCTCTACATCACAGCACTCCAGCCAGACAATTCGGGGCCCTGGCACAGCTCCAGATGATCAGCAGCACATGTGAGGGGCCAGATGTCGTATCCAATCCGGCTGCTTGCTTTGTGAGTGGGTGTGCTCACGTCTCCTCGGGCATCATGTACCTGGTCGTCCTCACACTGGCCGTTCCTGCCTAAGTGGTACCTCCACCCAAGATGCAGAGAGAGAGGGCAGCTGCAGCGTCACCGAGCCAAGGAGCAGCACCAGATCCCCGCCTGCACTTCACTCTGCACTCACCTTCTGAAGCCATCGCTGTGTCCTAGACTTTGGGTCAACCGCCATGTGGCCGTTGTCACCCTGCCCTCCTTGGGGGATGCACATAAAGGGGGCTTGCTCATGCCATCCCCATCCCTGTAATGAGTGGTCAAGAGCTGGATATCAAAATGACCCTGGAGCCTCCGTGGGATAACACGGCTCTCACTGGCTCTCGCCAGCAAGATGCTGTTGACACTGGGGCTGGCGCTGGTTCTCCAGGAACCCGTCTGAGTCCAGGGTTGACTCCCTTGTGAGGAGGGTCTCACAGGGTTGATGCCTGGAGGCTGAGGCTCCAGAGGTGGGGGCAGCTGCTGAGGGCAGCTCCCTCTGTGGCCACATGCTCTGCCCCACGGTTTTTCTAAACCTCTGCGGGTGTAGACAACCCATCTTCACAGAGGGGGAAGGTGCAGACCATGGGATCCAGAGCTCATGGGGTTCACACAGCAAGAAAGGGACCTTCAGGCATGTCAGCCAGCTTGGATGGGTCCTCCAACTCAGTTATTAGATTTTAATTATTTTTTTTATAAAAGGAAAATAAAAAGATATCTCAGGGCCAGCAGATCTGCTTAGAGGGGAAGTGATTGTTTCCACCCAGGTGGACACGAAGCGGGCCTGGTCACTCGTGCCGACTTGTCCTTCTTTGTGGAGGGAGGAAAGGACCAAGGAAAGGTGAGATGTGGATGGGAACAGAGAGACACAGGCCACGGGGGCTGGTGACATGTCCTCAAGTGACGTTTCAAAATTCGATTTGAAGGTTATGTGTTGGGAGGTGGTGTAGAGAGAGGGAGAAAGAGAGAGATTGTGGAGGCAGATTGGCAGAGACAGAGAGAGGAGGGGGGAGAGAGAGAGAGACCGAGGGGGCGGGAGGAGGGATGGGACACCTGAGACACTCTGGACATTCTTCCTGACATCGACACTGGTCAAGGGAAAGCCTGACTTCTTGAGATGTCCAGCAAATTGTGTGCGTTGCTTTGTGTTCAGATGACCCCTTCCCGACACAAAGCAGCCCAGCCTGAAACAGTCTTCACCGCAGAGGCGGGAGAGGGGATGCTCATCTCAGGGCACGCGTCACTGCATCTCCACCTGGTAGGTGCCGGGAAGCAGGTGGGGTGTGGGTGCCGCGGGTCCTGGGCAGGAGATGCATCCCGGCTCCGGGCACGTCCCCCACACGACACACCGCACCGGAAAGCAGCCGTTGGTGCAAACACTCTCACTGGCTGCCTGTCGGTGCTTGCCCTTCGTAAGTGAAAACATTGCTAAATCCGTGCTAAGGTGCAGGACACAAAGGAATTTATTGTTCCCAGGCCCGCTGACAACGCTCACATTGTCTCCTGAGTGTGGGCCTGGGCCGTGCAGGCAGCCTAGCTGGTTAACCATTGACCAAGTGCTCATCAGGTGACTCACCAAAGCCGCAAGGCCTCCCCAGCAGCCGTTTCTGTGCAGATCCGCCCTGGGCATGCCCCCCTGTTAAGATCCAACTCCTTTATTCCAGGTGAAAATTGCTACATATGCTCACAAATGAGTTGTTGTTGTTGATGGGACGTGCACTGGGAAAGTTTGCCAGAGGGCATCGACGGATTTTGGTGTGCACACAAGGACGATGACAGACAGGGCCTTGCCACCCAGGGATGGTCAGCTGCCCTTGTTCATCCTGCGGAGGTGAGGAGGGCACCCCTGCATTCCTGTTTGGTGTGCGCAGGGCCCGAGGTGATCTCAGACATGCATGGTGATGCCAGGCAGTCATCTGGGTGCGACTGACAAAGACCGAGGCTGGGATTTCAAAGAGCAAAGCAGACACCCACGCTTTGGCATACTTGCCACTGCTGAGTTGATGCAGCAGAAAATTCCACATTTTCTCCTCCGAATGAGTGTCTCTCCTTTGAAACTTGCTGTTCAGGCAAACGAAGCCCTGCCTGCCATCTTGTGGGAGGAACACTTCTCTCTCCTTTAGTCATGGCTCCCCACCCCATGTACAGAGCCGGGACCCGCTGGCCAAACATACGGACAGGCTGGTTGGAGACACATGTATGGGTCACAGTGAGAACAGAGAGGGTGCGGCCACCCTACAGGCACAAGGTCGAAACCCCAAAACGGAAGACAGCGCCCTTTGGCAGAATTTCCCAATGTCTTTGTTTCAAAAGGACTTTCAATCCAACGTGAGTCGCTGAGTAAAACAGAAGCTGAACATGAGCTGATGACACCTGGAAGGTTTGTTTAATGATGTTTGTAAAGTCACTCTGTTCTATTCACTCCAGGAATGACTGCCTGAGTCTTTCCTGCCTGCCCTTTGGGTGATTCAAGACAGACTGAACCCTTTAAACCCAGGACGGGTTGTGGCAGAGACTGAGATTTGATATTTGGAAGTAAGTGTAGATGTTTCCTCCCAACCCACTGGCTCTCTGTGGAAGGACGCTGAGGCCCAGAGAAATTCAGCCTCTTTTCTGAGGTCAGCCAGGGAGCAAAGGACAGAACCAGGAAGTGGGAACTCGAGGTCCTGCCCCCACCCCCAAAGTTGGTTCCCTTCCAACACTGTGGGCGGAGATGAATTCTCTTTTTATGACCCACGTGAAAATCATCATTTTGCATAAGGATAAATCCACTTACACCTAAAAAATAAATAGGAATCTAAAAAGAGTATTTCTACAGCAAATGAGGATGAATTATCCGGGTTAGTTCCCAGGACTTTAAAAGTCACTCCTAGCTGAGTAGAGCCCTTCAGATCATGGCAGTCTGGGCCTGGACCGGTGCTAAGCAGTTACCATGACAACTCTCTGCTGGGTTGCTGGTGTCATCACCCTCTCATCCTCCTTAGGTGTGGGGGGTGACGACATACATTTCTAAACTTGTACGTCCTTTCCATCCTCATCCCTTTGCCTCCTGAAGACAGGTAGGATTCCTTTTTTTTTTTTTTTAATTTATTTATTTATTTTTGCTGTGTTGGGTCTTTGTTTCTGTGTGAGGGCTTTCTCTAGTTGTGGCAAGTGGGGGCCACTCTTCATCGCAGTGCGCGGGCCTCTCACTATCGCGGCCTCTCTTGTAGCGGAGCACAGGCTCCAGACGCGCAGGCTCAGTAGTCGTGGCTCACGGGCCTAGCTGCTCCGCGGCATGTGGGATCTTCCCAGACCAGGGCTCGAACCCATGTCCCCTGAATCGGCAGGTGGACTCTCAACCACTGGACCACCAGGGAAGCCCCGACAGGTAGGATTCTTTGCCTGCATCTCCCTGAGGGGAGGCTGAGGCTTGGAGTAGCAATGGTACCTTGAGGTCCATCATCCAGGGAGAAGGAGAGCCGGCCCTCAGACTGGGGCCTCGGGACTCACTTAAGGATGTCACCTTGCTTCTGACTAAAGTATGACTTCTGTTTTCACAGGGTGTCTGAGATTCTGTTTGAGTCAGGAAAGGAAGGACACACGGACATAGCATGACTGTCATGAGTGAGGAGGAAGGGCTTATACTCACAGGTCCCTAGAAACAGGAGGTCCAGCTCGCCAAGGTGGCCACACACGGAAGCAGCGGGCTGATCAGGAGTCAGAGGGCAAGGGAGAAACACGGCAAGACCGCTTGCTTGGGCTCCATGGGAAGGATGGGAGGTGGCAGGGTGAGCGCTTCCTGCGGGCCCCAGGGCACAGGGTCTGTTCTGTCCGGAGCCATCTGGGGCCTGCCCTGGGCTGAGGAGGGCAGCGGGACGGTGGCAGCGTGCCTCTGGGTTGGCTGGTTTGCACGCGGACGGCGGGCTGACAGCCCTGCTTGCTGCCTCCCGGGAGGGAGCCAGCCTGGAAGCAGCCTTCCCTGCAGGGCCAGTGAGACCCAACATGTCAAAACGTTAACTACAGAAACGAGGAGATGTGCTCACTGCAGTTTCCATTTCCCAAGAGGCTCCTGACGCTCCGGCTGGACGTGTCAGGCTCAGGTGGGTAGCCTGGGGTCCCCGCTCCAGGACGGCAGGCATTAGCTCTATCCCCGGCCCCCCAGGCCACGGAGGTGGCCCAGGAAGGTGGGCCCCCCAGGCCACAGAGGTGGCCCATGGGTTCTCGTTCGGATCTGGGGTTTCCCAGGAAGCGTCAGCTCTTTGGGAGCTGACGTGTGGTAAAGCCAAATAGAGGCCTTCAGACCTAGAGCAGTTTAATAAGATTCCAACCGTATTCAGGCACTGACCAAGGGAGGAAAAATGCGGGACGAGTCCTGTGAAAGCCAGGTGGGGAGAAAGGAGGGTTTAAGGAAGGGCACATCTAGGTGGTGACGTCATGTCTTCTCTACATAAAGTCCTGTTCACCCACATGTGTTCTTCACAAAGCAGCAGTCAAGTGCCCCAGACCTGGACCAGAGGGGCTAGGATGTGCACGCGGGTTTCTGGCCTCACGGCAACCAGGAGAGGGCCGGCGATTGTGGAGGTGATACAGTGGAGACTCAGCTCTGAGTGGGCAGCTGGCTCAGTGGGACCAACGAGGCCAAGCTGACCAGCCCCACCCCCCAGAAAGGTCAGGACCTTTCCTCCACGCTTCTCTCTTCTAGAATAAGGAAGGCCTCCCTTTTCCTAGAAATCACAACAGACACGCAGTGGCCGAAGACTCATTTTCATCATTTCTGAACTTGAAAAGGAGTAGAAGAGAGTGTTCTCCCAATGCAGACGTCCGGGCACCCTCCCTCTGGATTCCTTTTCTTGCTGGATAACAAGAACCACAGCTTCAGTGACGTGAAACAACAACCCTCAATTATCCCACAGCCTCCACGGGCCAGAAATCCGGGCACGGCCGAGGCAGGCTCTCTGCCTGTGGCCTCACGAGGCTGAAATCTAGGCATCAGTGGGCTGTGTTCTCAGCAGGACGTTCAGCCAGGCAAAGGCCTGCTTCCAAGAGGCTCGGGCCGTCGGCTGAATTCAAGAGCTTGCGCTTGTAGGAGTGAAGCCCTTGCCCCCAGAGGCCACCTCCCCTGCCAGCAGCCCAGGACGTGGCTGTGTGCTTCCTCTAGGCCAGTAGGACAGTGTCTCTCTGTCTCCAGAAGGACCCAGTCCGCCTTCTAAGGTTTTTACCTGATTGGAACAAGCCCACTAAGGAGAGTTCCCCTCTTCCTTAACTGAAACATCAATTAATTTGAGACCTTAATTATAGGTGCAAACCCCCTTCATTTTTGCCATAGGTTCTGGGCTGATTTTTGCCCCCTCAAAATTCAGATGGTGGAGTCCTAACCCCCAGTTGTGACTGTATTTAGAGGTTAGGGCTTTAAAGAGGTGATTCAGGTAAAATGAGGTCATATGGGTGGGCCCTGGTCCCCTTAGGTGACTGGAGTCATTATGAGAAGAGATTAGGACACAGATATACACAGAGGGATGGCATTGTGAGGGCAGAGGTAAGGTGGCCATGTGCAAGCTGAGGAGAGAGGCCTCACAGGAAACCAACTGGCCGACACCTTGGTTGCAGGATTCTCGCCTCCAGGGCTGTGGGAAGATACGTGCCTGTTGTTTAAGCCCCTGCAGCCCAGGCCAACTGATATGCCGTGTAAGACCACTGAATCATGGGCCAAATCCCATTCGCTCAGGTTCTGACTACCCCCCAGGAGAGGGGATCACACGGGGCATACACAGCACCGGCCGTAAACCTGGGCCCCCCCTGCCAGACCAGCCGTGTACTGGCAAGTGCTCCCAGGCTGCGTCGTCTGGCTATACCCAGCCCGATCCTCGAAGACATCTGCTGCCGCGGACCAAAGATTTCTTCTCTCCCCTCCCTCTTCCCGCTCTGTGGAAACTCGGCCACCAGCTGTCCCCTGCAGATGTATGCCAGGGCCACCACTGGAGACAAAGATGCCAAGAAAATTCTGAAAAGGAAGATGTGATGTATATATTTATACAATCGACTCCTACTCAGCCGTAAGAAAGAAGGAAATAATGCCATCTGCAGCAACATGGATGGACCTAGAGATAATCGTACCGAGTGAAGGAAGTCAGACAGAGAAAGACAGATATCATAAGGTATCACTCATATGTGGAATCTAATTTTTAAAAAATGATACAAATGAACTTATTTACAAAACAGAAACAGACACACAGACACAGAAAACAAACTTATGGTTACCAAAGGGGAAACATGGGTGGGGGGATAAACTAGGAGCTTGGGATTCACAGACACACACTACTAGATACAAAACAGATAACCAGCAAGGTGCTGCTGTACAGCACAGGGAACTAGACTCAATATCTCGTAATAATCTATAAGGGGAAAGAATGTGAAAAAGAATGAATATATGTATAGGTATAACATATATACCTATATATGTATAGGTATATATGTATAGGTATATGTATAGGTATAAAAGATCACTTTGCTTTACACCTGAAACTAACACAACACTGTAAATCAACTATACTCTAATTTTTTTTTAAAAAAACTGTATATTACTTTTATAATCTGAAAAAAAAAATGAATAAACTTTATTTTCAAATTAAAAAAAAAGAAAACTCTAAAAAGAATCCGGACACCGGACGCCTCTCTGATAAGTACAGGGTGGAGCCATGGTGTGCGCTGCTGCTGGGAAAGCAGCCCGTGAGCTTTTAGAGTTTCTGCAAAGTTAAGGTGTCCAAGGGCTAAGCAACATTTTGCAAGGCCACGTGGCCAGGTGGGAAGACTGGAAGAGAGAAGACAAAACTCCCGCAGCAGTGTGGCCCCCGCAAGAGCTGCTCAGTAACCACATACACGTCGGTTCCTGTGTCTGTGGACCTGGGGGTTATGGAGTCGATGATGGGGAGGAAGCCTCTCCCTGAAGACACAGCAAGGACGGCACCTCTGCTGCCCCTCCTGGCCCCAAAGGGACCCTTGGATGTCTAGGGACCACAGGGATGCCGTGAGCTGCACAGTGGGGTATCGGGTGATGTGCGTCCAGGAAAAGTGCTCTTTTTGCTCAATAGCTGTTCTAGCCACAAACACCAGTGTCCCTGCTGTCACTTACCTTCTGGCATCTAGTTCAAGACCCCTAGGTGCTGTCCAGTGGAACCTGAAGCGCAGGACCAAGGCCTTCTCGTGTATCTTCCTTTCTAGTCCCTGGGGTAAGGGCTTTGGTGCGTCAATATCTAAATAACGACAGAGTCGGTGCGGTCCGTAGATGAACCGGGGTGGGTAGGAAGCCGGCACGGTCTACGTGAAGGGGGAGCACGCTGCCAGAGGGGAGGGGCTTGGGGTGGCCAGCTGTGCTCCCGGGCCCTGCGGCTGCAGCAGGCTGTGCTAGGCCCCTCCCCCTGGAAGAGCTGGTGCAAGTCAGGATGCCCTCCTGCCCGGGCCTCAGGACCTGGGACTGCAGGGTCACCTAAGGCCCGGCCCCCTCTACGGACATCCAAGGTTCATGCAAATGCAGGGGGGATGAGGTCTCGCTGCCCCGGGGGCCTCCCTCGCGCATCCTGATCGCCCTGTTTAAGAAGCCCCGTGGGGGCTTCCCTGGTGGCACAGTGGTTGAGAGTCCGCCTGCCGATGCAGGGGACACGCGTCCGTGCCCCGGTCCGGGAGGATCCCACATGCCGCGGAGCGGCTGGGCCCGTGAGCCATGGCCGCTGAGCCTGCGCGTCTGGAGCCTGTGCTCCGCAACGGGAGAGGCCACAACAGTGAGAGGCCCGCATATCGCAAAAAAAAAAAAAAAAAAAGAAGCCCCGTGGTCCAAGGATGCGTGGAGACATGGCACCGGCTGGTGGGGGTGATAAGCGGAAGATTTCTCTCTCGTGTGGGTGGAAGCCCGTGCACTGGTCTATTGTTCAGCGCGCTCAGATACCAGGGAGATAGCGTTCTGGATACAGATAGATGAGTATTTTCTCTCTGCCTGCTCAGAGAGCCTGGTCCCTCCAGGCTGTGCTGCCTGGAGCACGGCAGGGGCTTCATCACCTCGGGCTCAGAGGGCAGGTCTGGGTACCAAAGTCGAGGGTGAGCCCCTCTGTTCACCTCCTCGAGCACCATCCCTGTGGTCCCCAAAAGGCCTTTGGTGACTCCCAGGGAATATCTATACACCCCCTTCCTAAGCTGTCACTCTGCCGCCTGACTCCCGCCTGCCCTGCATCTAGATTGTCCTCTGGGGAAACCCTCTGCCCGGCTTTGGGCACGCCCTGTGCTTCCCTGTGCCCTGTGCGAGAACCCACCTCACTCTTCCCTGTCTCATCCCAATCACCCCCAGTCCTGCCTCAATTCCACTTCCCAGGAGGCATTTTTCCTGAGGCTTCCGTGCAGGTCGTGGAAGAGGTGTGCCTGGCATGGCAGACCCACCAGGACATCACGGTGCTCAGACCCCACTTTCCTCCGGGGAGATGTCTTGTGCCCTTCTCCTCCGGGCACTGGGGAGGCCCACACAGCTCCCAGTTTACTCTGGACTACAAAAGCTTGCTGTGAGGGAGAGGGGTCAAAGGGTGTTTGGGCAGAGCCGGGTTGGAAATTCTACTTTGCCATTAGTCAGCTGTGTTAACCAGGACACGTTACTGAACCTCTCTGAGCCTCAACCTCTTCCCTACACAGTGGATATATTCATACCAGCCAGAGTTGTTGGCAGGAGAAATAAAACAAGGAATGTAAGACGATCAGCCCTGTGCCTGGCACATAAGGCATTGACTCAATGGAACAACGTTAGCTCACTCTCTTCTCTGCTACCCCAGCTTCCAAAAGTTAACCGGTTGTTTTTCCTCTTCAAAACTGCTCACCTAGTGCAAGCTGTCAGCTGATAGTTGAGAGTATAATAATTCAGTTTATAGTGAAAATGACTGCTAGTTCATTTCTGGCTCACCCACGTGGCTGTGCAGGTCCACTTGGTCTAAATCCTGCCTCTCTATGTGACCTTGCCATTAGGGTGCATCCCACATGGACCAAAGCACCCCGGAGGTGACAGGGGTCTCTGCCCTCTGATCCTGGGGTCAGCTGGGATCCTTGAGTTGAGATCATAAGTTCCTGAGGTCTCGCTAAACCTCATCCTCGAAGTATCCTCACGACACATCATCAAATGCTGAAAAACGTTTCAGCTGATGGAGCGCAGTTTTTCGTCCCCAAAGGCAGCCCTGAGTCTTCGTCCAAAAAGACACCTCGCCCTCCTAGTTTCATACTTGCCGGATGGGTCTGTCTGTTGCCACTCTTTCCTAGGAGGTTCTGATAGATTCATCCATCCTGTGCTTGAGACAGACAAACCATAACATGTTTATTTTGTCAAAACCACTCCTAGTAAGATGGCGGGGGGGGGGTGCCTGCAAGGAGACATCTGCCCATGATGGGCTCAGAAACAGCCTCAGAATGGCGGTCGCTCTGTGCAACCTAGCAGCCCTCCCAAGCGGCATCCCTTCCAAGTGGACCCACTCACTGTGTCCCCCAGAAGAGGCTGGGGGTCTTGGTGACTAGTCCTTCCTCCACCCCAGGAGGCAAGGCAGAGAACGTGCACCCGTCACAGAGCAGCCCCAGAGGGAGCCTGCTGCGTCCAGGGGCTACTTCCCCAGAGCCCACACTCCTCTCCTCTGGAGACAGCACCTCTGCATTCTGTGTTCTCCTCCAGAGATCACACTCCTCACGGCAGAGGGTCAACCGCACAGGAGGACATGGCCACGCCCTGGAGGGATTTATGGATTTTGCTTTGGACACAGAGATTCAGAGATGGCCACCTCTCGTGTGCCATTTCCTGTTATTTCACGACATTTTAAAAGTGAAATTGAATGAATCCGCGGTCTCCCATCTGTTTTGATGAGCTGGTTATAGAAACATCGCCCGTTATAATCATCACCATCTCCCTTCAGCACTTCTAACACAGCCAAGAGGAGGCTGCCATTACCTCTCCTGGCTGAACGATCTGGACGGGAAAGCAGCCTGACAGGACGAGAAGGGACAAGTACGGTGGTCCAGGACAGCGTCACGGCCCCTCCAGCCTGGGGGTCCACCCCCAAGCCCCACACCAGGGGAAGGAAGCCCGGGTACAGTCCGTGAGCCTGGGCTGCTGGGGACACTTCTCCAGACAGAATAACTCAGGTTTCCCACCCACAGTTCACGCACACATCAGGTGATATGTTAACACTTTCCCTCAGAGAACGAAAACATCAAAACAACCTAGACCAAAAGGCTTTGTAAAAGAGTTAAAATAAAAGCTTAAAAAGTTCTCAGCTGTCTAAATTATGGTAAGAATTAGCTCAATCTTTTGTGACCCGGAGTCTGCACTGAGGCCAGGATGGGAGATGAAAAGAAAGAAAATGCTATGTGGTCTGTTGCTGAGGAATTAGACCACAGAATATTAACATGCATTCTTCCTTTCCTGTACACTTCATTCCCAGATAGTTT
This sequence comes from Globicephala melas, assembly GCF_963455315.2. Taxonomy (NCBI): domain Eukaryota; kingdom Metazoa; phylum Chordata; class Mammalia; order Artiodactyla; family Delphinidae; genus Globicephala; species Globicephala melas. The sequence goes on along the minus strand of NC_083316.1, from coordinate 2,310,714 downwards.
GAATAACTTTCTTTCCACAGGAGAGATTGCAAAATATGACAACGGCCCTGAATTAAGGCATACATTTCCCTTGGCGAGCAACATTGAAGGAAGTCAGCAATTTCTTTCTCTGGATTGGAATTGGAATGAAATCACAGTTTTGCTGGGTTTTTTGAATAATTTTATTTCTTTCAGGATTCAAAATATGTCTTAGGTAAAGAGCACTGAAGATTTTATTATTATAACTCTAGCATCAAAACGTGAAGAAATATCATATTTCTACAGGGCTAAGTTTATCGCATACAGTGATAATTAGGATGGAATCCGGGCTTAACGAACTCCAACTGTGACCAGGCTATTCTTTACTTTATTTCTCAAGAGAAAAGATGCCATCGATACCACCTACCCTCATAAGGACCGTACCTTTTATGATTTTCCATATCCTTCAGGCAGGAGGGGGCACTGTTATCTTAGTAGGTACATTTAAGCTCTAAGTGGGAAATCAGAGGAAGAAGGAAGTAGTTATGCTAACAGTCTTTATTATGTGGTTGCCATAATTTTAACCTTAAGATTTCCTTTTATAAATAAAACATCCATGGATACAGTAATATTTCTCTGAATCGATGCTTCACAAGGATGAAGAGTGATGTTGAAGGCTGGTCTCTGCAGACACATTGAAGTCCTCACTCTTATGTGTAAGGCATCCTGGAGGTTCCGAGGCACCACTGGGCAGAGGGGGCTCTTTGTGCCGGTGGGGGGAACAGGGAGAGAGAAAAGGCAGAGCTCACATTACAGACCTGAGCACAACGGGATGGCTGGCTCTTGGTGGAACCTGGGAAGGAGACTCTTAGGAGGTGAGTCCTAAGGCTCTTTCTCCACTACTGCCCTCTTTTTTTTTTTTTTTTTGGCGGTACACGGGCCTCTCACTGTTGTGGCCTCTCCCGTTGCGGAGGACAGGCTCCGGACGCGCATGTTCAGCAGCCATGGCTCACAGGCCCAGCCGCTCCGCGGCACATGGGATCTTCCTGGACCGGGGCACAAACCCGTGTCCCCTGCATCGGCAGGCCAGTGCACCACCAGGGAAGCCCTACCTTCTTTTTAGCATCATAGTCAGAACTTGCTGTGGTCGGATCACGTCCCCACAAAAGACAGGTTTGGGTCCTAAACCCCAGGGCCTTATTTAGAATTGGGTCTTTGCAGATGCAATTGATTAAGGTGACATCATGGTAGGCCTGGGCCCTAATCCAGTGACTGGTATCCTTATAAAAAGAAAGCAGAAACACAGACAGAAGAAGCAGAGGAAGAAAGAAGCAGAGATGGAAGGATGCTCTATAAGCCCAGGGATGCCGCAGACAGCTGGAGGAGGGACCCTCCCCCGGAGCCTCAGAGAGAGCTCCGTCCTGCCGACACCTCGCATTCATGCTTTTGGCTCCAGGACTGTGCTAGCAGCCTCTGCTGTCTTTGGCCGCTGTGGTTTTCTGTGTCAGCAGGCCCAGGGCACCAACATGGGCCAGTGCAAGAGCGACAGCCACGCTAGGGCAGTCTGACAGCTGTGCCCTTGTGAGCTCCTCTCCAGGAAGCTCTGTTCTTGAGGAAGGGATCTGACAGGTGCAGAGGGGTGGAGAGCCCTGGTCACCGGCTCTTCGGATGACATTCCTACAGCAGGGAAAGCAGCAGATCTGATATCCGAGTTGGCGGTTCCTCGCAGTGGATAAAGGAACAAGAATCAATGTAGTTGTATCAAAACCTTTTTTTTCAAATAAGTGGTGTTTGTCAATTTTTTTGTCTGCCAGACTTGGCCTCTTTACTTTGGAAATTATATTTCAGTTTTCCTCTAATTTACACACGTTATTTTCCTCACAATTTGAAAGGGAGTGAGAACGGCCTCAGATCACGTCCCCCAGACGCAAACTCAGGCCAAGAAGACAGAAAGGGCTTGGGCTCACCTGCAGTCCTCTCACACACGTCTCCACGGCACCATCGTCCATGGGTCAGAGCCAGGCCCTCAGCCCCATCTCAGGATTTTCTTTCTGGCCCCCAGAGGTGCCACATCTCCGCACCCCCTCCTCCCTCTGCAGGGACTTGAAAGGTCCCGAGGAGCAGGTTGCATCCTTTCAGCATCCCTGGGTCAGGTGGGCACTCGGGGCAGCCGGGGGTCAGGATCCAGTGGGATGAAGGGCAGGGGGCCAGCGTACAGTCCCCAGGGTGAGCCCTTCTCAGGCCCCAATCCATCTTCATCCTGTAATTAGGCTCCCCCGACCCGCAAAGGGAGTGTTGCTATGACACACATTGGCAAATCAAGGCAAATTTGAGGCCAGGTCGTGAAAGCGGTAGGTCCATTGTTCCTGCCTGTGTAATTGCTGATTGAAGAGGCAATAAGACGGCGGACACTGAAGGCCGGGGGCGAGAAGGGCCAACAGCTCTGAGGCTCTCCATTTCACCCTCCCGTGAACCAGAGCTTCTGGAAAGGCTGATGACATGCCTCTTGTTTAACCTCCAGGATGAGGTGAGAAAAAAAGAGAAGCAGGAAATCAAAACCAAAGAGAATTAATGAGCCTTCACACATTGTCCTGTTTCTTTTGTGGTTAAAAAAAAAAAACCTGGTGGAAAACGAAGAAGTCGGAGGAGGGTGTCTGGCGAAGAAACTATTAATACCAGGCTGTAAATTCCACAAAACATTAACTTCATTACACGGCCAGGCAATTCCACCGTCACTGGCGGAGAGGAGGTTTCACCTTCTCCCCACTTGCCGGCTCTGCGGGAATCAGCGCTTTCTCCTCCTGGCAGAGGTCACACCGGCAGCGGGTCTGAGTCACCGTGAGGTGGAGAGGGTGCGGGGTCCTCACCGCCAGCATCTCTGGGTTTTCCCGCTTACTGGACATCACGCCAGTTAACGCACAGGAGCAACGAGTCGAGGGCATGTGTGCGTCCGTGCGCTGCTCTCTGGTGGAACTTTAGTCCCCTTCGTGCCTTTTCCTCTGCATCAGCACCACACAGACCACACCTGGAACTTCACCACATGGAAACCACAGGCCGATGGAATTTCCGTGATTTCTTTTTCACTAAGATACTGCTTAGGGAAAGGTCTCAACTATCGCTCTTAGATTTTGTTCCAGCTCTTCTATGTTGGAAGGAGTTCAAACTCATCACAGTTGAAGAGAAAATAGTCAACAAATAAACTTAATGCCTCTGTGGATGCCTCAGAAGCTCTGTTCAAGGCCAAAGCGAGACGTCCCCACGCGGCCCGGTCCTGAGAGCCCAGAGCCCCCGGCAAGGTCCCTGCATGTTGCCCTTCCACAGGGTGGGAGCAGCACCCTGGATCTGGATTCAGATCCCGCTGTGATGGGAGAGGCCTGTGCAGGGGGCAACCTGAGGGCACAGCCGCCGTGTGGTACCTATCAGGGCCGGGTGTGATCTCGCAGAACTGCTGTTTTGACCAAAATCCCACAAATGTCCGGTTTCCTAGGCACTCGCTTAAAGACTCTGAGATTTAAAAAGTATACGTGATTGGGCGTGGCCCATCTGTCTGCACATGGCTAAAATGAGGGGCCTCTTCTTTCCAAAACGAGACGTGCAAGTCCGTCCCACCCCTGAGCTCTCTTCCACACCCACCGGCTCGTAGGAGACCATGGACCCAAACCCCTTCTCACGTCCATACGAATGCCAGAAGGGGTTTGTGTGCCGAGGAGGCCTGGTGCCCCTGACCAGACCCCACTGGGCTTGGCGCCGAGAGTCAGGGCACCCCAGCAGGTGCCTGGGACTGCATGAGCGTGGACCTTAGCAGGGCAAGTGGAAACACAGCACGTATGTGCACCACACACCACTCACCTGCACACCCCAGACGCATGCACACACACACGCACACATCACACTCATATACCACACACTCACACGTACACACACACATCTCATGTGTTCACGCATACACATAGACACATATGCACACACAACCACATGCCACACGTACACTCATGCACACAAACACACACCCACACCACAACACACACACGCACACACCCCGCACACACACTCCAGAGTGACTTATTGATGGATAAGAACCTGTAAAGCCAGGCGCTGTCAGAAAGCCTCTTAGGAGAATATAAACAGGGTGTTTGGCTGGGGCAGGGGTACGCTGAGTGGTAACGGCTGATTCTCCTGCTTCAAACACATAAAAAGTTTTAAAAGTACACAATTTTTTAAAATTGTATAAGTTATTTCTGAAAAAACCACGGAGGGAAACTAGGTAAAAGGTTGACAGGACCTCTCTGCGTTATATTTACAGTTTTCTGTGAGCTTATATTTGCTTCAAAATAAAAAAATAAATAAGAGATACACATAGCTGACCTCAGATGGAGCATCTCTTAGCAGAAGGGAATTTTTTTAAGTGAGTTTAGGTAAACCCAGGGACAGTTCTTGTGGTGACCGGCTACCCTCGTGGTGCTGGGCCATCGAGAGCCCACAGCCCCCGGGTGTGCTGGCCTCGAGCGGGCGACGCTGGGGGCCAACATCGACCCCCATCACCAAGCACTGCCCCGCCCAAAGATCAGCCAGAGAAGACAGACCTGCCCACGGCTTCAGGGCAACAGCAGGGAGGCTGAGGTCTGTTTAAGAAAATGCCCCTTACCATCAAGTACACAGCACAAAGAGACTGGAGTTTTAAAAGAAAGGGTTTTTCCTTAAAAGGAAAATGAAAACAGGAACAAACGTAAACTGGGAAGAAAAGAAGAGCCTCAGGGTCCTGCCCGAGGACAGGGTAAAAGGCCTGGGGGTTGGAAGACAGAATCCGAGGAGCCTCTGGAAGTTTCCTGGTGGGTCTCCTGGGGAAGGGGCCCATGTTCTGTGACCTGGGCCGAGATCCTCAGGAAGGAGGGCTGTGATGGAAAATGAAGAAGGGTCTGTGTCCCCCGTTTGCTGCCAGTCCCCCGGAGTCCCCTCTGTGCCTGCGATGACTATCTCACTCACCTGGGCAGAGGGTGATGGGTGAGTCTGGGAGTCGGGGTGGGGGGGCAGCCAAGCGGCATTTCCCAGGTGCCCTGGAGGTTCAGACGAGGAGGCTCCCAGCCATTCACCTGAGGCCGCAGGTCATGGAGGACAGGTGAGCGTCCAGAGCAGGACCGCCCCTACCCGGAAAAGTACACAATCTCCTTACACTCGGAAACTTGGTCCACTCTCGGAGGACCCTTGGTACAGCTAAGAGGTGAGGGAAGATGAACCCAGAAAATCACTGGAAGCGACCTTATTGATGGACTTCAATTTTCTGCCCCCTTGAAGAAAGGAGAGAGAGAGAGAGAGAGAGAGAGAGAGAGAGAGCAAGCTGGGCTTTGGAAAAATCAGGTCATTTTACGGTACACCTAAGATTGCGTGTTGGTATTTTCACCTCCTAGATACCCCCTAGTCTTTGTAGATTTCAAACACAAGTGTCTGTCCATTCGCTTATGTAACAAACATTTACGGAGTACCTCCTGGGTACCTGGCACTGCTCTGGGCCCCAGGATACAACAGTGAAGAAAACACATGAAAGTTCCTGCTTAGAGAGGAAAAAAACACAAGTCTGGCAGGAGAGACATTTGTAACTTGTGTACATTCTTGATTTCTCCCTTTCTTTTTTAATTACAAATTTCAAATTCCTTCAGCTCTGATACCTTAAACATCCCTTTGCACCACTCCAGTCCTGACCGTTGCTGCGGGAACCTTTCCTTTCACTCAGGTTATTGCTAAATGTTTGTGAAATGAATGAACAAATTCATGAGTGACTTAGCTTTATCGTGTGAGAAAAAGTGTGCTTATGAAAATGAGCAAACCGATTAGCTTTGGCAGCCCGTGACCACGTCCCAGATGTGGACTGGACGGATGTGAAAGCACCCGAAATTCACCCAGCTGCTGTTCTAACCCACTGATGACTGGTTTAGACCCACTCATGGCGTTTCCAATGACCGTGTTTTTATTCCACCAGACTTCTTCTTAATGTCATGTGGATAGTTCATTTACTTACTAAAACACGCCATTCCAGGGCCAGAGCCCACATCAATTCTCCGTCTTGTCTTAGCACCTAAAAGCTGCCCAGGATGTGGCCTCACCCTGATGGGCACGCACAATTCCGCAGGAAGCAGGTGCCCTTGCAGCTGGACTGCAGCCTCGCAGGTGTCCGCGCCTCTTTTCCACTTGGAAGAAGTCACTCTAAGAACCCATCAGATTCTTCATGGTTTGAAGCTTCCTTGGCATTTCCCTAATTTATTAAAGTGGCTTTCCTTAACTGGCAACTGTCCTTATGCAGGAGGAACATAAGAGAAGAAACACAGCTGTGTCCCTTGACTGCTCCTGGAGCAGAAAGTGCCTGATTCATGACAAGCTGCATATGGGCCAGGATTAGTGGAGAAGCTTTTTTTTTATTTTTCAGCTGAAGCGATCTCAAGACTGTGGACTGAAATTGCCAAATTAGGCCTTAGTGACGTCGGCATTGTTGACAGTGGGGCTGTGGTTTGAGATCGTCAGGGATGTAAGGACCAGCATGTCAGGGTGGCGGGATTTTGCCTGTTTTGCCAGGCGTATCTTTCCTCATTTGGACCAGAGAGTTATTGCAGATGGAGGCTGGGAGCTCTGACCGGGTCCAACCTCAGGAGCGGAGGATTGTCCTGCAGACTCTGGGCCTGGGGCTGGGGCAGGCGTCCAGCTCTTGCTGTCTCTGACCGTGAATACCTCGGCCGGTCATCTCACCAGCCTTCCTCCTACCGCTGAGATCTAACTGCTCACACAGGCTTGGGCATGGATGAAACAACAAGGCTTGGAATGTGATGAGGAAGGATTTCCTCTTCAGATCTACCTTGTAGAACTCTCGCCCGGAGAATGAGGATTTTTTGTTTAGACTCTTTCAATGGACGAGGAGGCCAACTTGAGTTCAGATGTGAGTGGTGGTGTATATTGCCTTAAACAGTTTCCACCCAAACTCAAATAAAATTGTATGAGTTGAACTCATAGCTTCTCTTCTAGAATGCCCCTTACCCTCCAGAAATGTCCATTGTATTTATGGTTCTCTCTCTGAGTGGGCATTACACACATTTTGAAGAGAAACCAAGAAAGATGCTACAATAAACTTGATTCTTCTGTAAATGATCGAGCACACGATTATTTTTCTGTAGTAAATCATTTTTATTGTCACATTGTTATATAAAATATTGATATTTTATCATTTTAAATATATTATTTGCAATGTATAACAACATAACATGTATCTTGTTATATTTAACACAATGTACAAATGTTATATAATATAAATTTATAATTTATAATACAAAATACATTAAAAATGTGCTTACTTTCCTTAAAAAGGAAGAAAATATATAATAATTTGGCCAATGTGTTTAGTATTTCTGGGGTATTTTCTCTATTCTTAGGAGGTGTGGCCTCATCATAAACCGTATCTTCTGTCTTTCCCAGAGCAACGCAACAAGCAGAGTGACGTTGAGAAGAATCGTTGAAAAGAGAGAATTCTGACATTTTCTGGGATTCATATTCCATGCCTGTTCTGAATATGGAAGGAGATGTCATCCGCGGTTGAGAAATTGGAGTCCGTTGCAGACGCGATTGTTTAACAAATAAATACTAGGAGGACGCAAAAAAAAAAAACAATGGAGCAGGAAGCAAGGGTGGTGGTGTGATAGTGACGCAGACGCTGTGCCCTCAAGTTTGCTGAGACTCCCACAGACTTTGACAGAAACGAGCCTTCTCCGTCGAGGCCCCTTTGTGATTGTCAAGCGGGGACGGAGGCATCTGAGTCTGCTGGCTTCCCGGCACGTGGAGTCCACACCTTCCCTCTATGAGCCGATCTGTTTCTTCAACTTGTAGAGATACAGCTAAGAGCGAGAAGCAACCCTAGCAGCTACTTTAGGACGAGGGGGAAAGTCATGTGAGCACAGTATTAAAAGCAGCACTGGGCACGACTACGGAGGCCTGCGCCCTTAGAAAGCGTGGATTCCCCTTAACTCATTCATTCATTCATTCATTCATTCCAGCAAGAGTGATGCTACTTTTGTTAACTGTTCCAGCTGAATTCTGCCTAAACAAAACATCCTTACATGCAGGCTATCACTGAGAAGTAAAACCACTCCATGAAATAGCTTAGACCGTCAGGACAGTGCAACCTCTTGATTTTTATATATTTATCCTTTTCTAAAATATATAAAACAACGTGAGTCAGAGCTGACTGCCAAGAGAGCTTCTCTAAAGGGATCTGTTCACTTTTCACATTTTTGTGAAACCATTTAAAATTTTAAAACTACAACCAAAAGTAAACTGGAGAATTTATTTTTCTTTGGGTTTAAACTTTTCTTTTTAATATTTTCCTTTTAACATTTAATTGGAATATAATTGCTTTACAATGGTGTGTTAGTTTCTGCTGTATAACAAGTGAATCAGCTATATGTATACACATATCCCCATATACCCTCCCTCTTGTGTCTCCCTCCCACCCACCCTATTCCACCCCTCTAGGTGGTCACAAAGCACCAAGCAGATCTCCCTGTGCTATGCAGCTGCTTCCCACTAGCTATATGTTTTACATTTGGTAGTGTATATATGTCCATGCCACTCTCTAACTTTGTCCCAGCTTACCCTTCCCCCTCCCCGTGTCCTCAAGTCCATTCTCTACATCTGTGTATTTATTCCTGTCCTGCCCGTAGGTTCTTCAGAACCGTTTTTTGTTTTCATATATATGTGTTAGCATACGGTATTTGTTTTTCTCTTTCTGACTTACTTCACTCTGTATGACAGACTCCAGGTCCATCTACCTCACTACAAATAACTCAATTTTATTTCTTTTTATGTCTGAGTAATATTCCATTGTATATATGTGCCACATCTTCTTTATTCATTCATCTGTTGATGGACATTTAGGTTGCTTCCATGTCCTGGCTATTGTAAATAGTGCTGCAATGAACATTGTGGTACATGACTATTTTTTTTTTTTTTTTGCGGTACGCAGGCCTCTCACTGTTGTGGCCTCTCCCGTTGCGGAGCACAGGCTCCGGCCGCGCAGGCTCAGTGGCCATGGCTCACGGGCCCAGCCGCTCCACGGCATGTGGGATGCTCCCGGACCGGGGCACGAACCCATGTCTCCTGCATCAGCAGGCAGACTCTCAACCACTGCACCACCAGGGAAGCCCCCATGACTCTTTTTGAATTATGGTTTTCTTAAGGTATAATGCCCAGTAGTGGGATTGCTGGGTCATATGCTAGTTCTATTTTTAATTTTTTAAGGAACCTCCATACTGTTCTCCTTAGTGGATATATTAATTTACATCCCCACTAACAGTGCAAGAGTGTTCCCTTTTCTCCACACCCTCTCCAGCATTTATTGTTTCTAGATTTTTTGCTGATGGCCATTCTGAGTGGTGTGAGATGATATCTCACTGTAGTTTTGATTTGCGTTTCTCTAATGATTAGTGATGTTGAGCATCCTTTCATGTGTGTGTTGGCAGTCTGTAGATCTTCTTTGGAGAAATGTCTATTTAGGTCTTCTGCCCATTTTTGGATTGGGTTGTTTGTTTTTTTGATATTGAACTGCATGAGCTGCTTGTATATTTTGGAGATTAATCCTTTGTCAGTTGCTTTGCTTGCAAATATTTTCTCCCATTCTGAAGGTTGTCTTTTGGTCTTGTTTACAGTTTTCTTTGCTATGCAAAAGCTTATAAATTTCATCAGGTCCCATTTGTTTATTGTTGTTTTTACTTCTATTTCTCTAGGATGTGGATCAAAAAGGACCTCTCTGTGATTTATGTCACAGTGTTCTGCCTATGTTTTCCTCTAAGAGTTTTATAGTATCTGGCCTTATATTTAGGTCTTTAATCCATTTTGAGTTTATTTTTGTGTATGGTGTCAGAGAGTCTTCTAATTTCATTCTTTTACGTACAGCTGTCCAGTTTTCCTAACACCACTTATTGAAGAGGCTGTCTTTTCTCCATTGTATACTCTTGCCTCTTTTATCAAAGATAAGGTGACCATATGTGCATGGGTTTATCTCTTTCTATCCTGTTCCATTGATCTATATTTCTGTTTTTGTGCCAGTTCCGTCCTGTCTTGATTACTCTATCTTTGTAGTATATTCTGAAGTCAGGGAGCCTGATTCCTCCAGCTCTGTTTTTCTTTCTCAAGATTGCTTTAGCTATTTGGGGTCTTTTGTGTTTCCATATAATTTGTGAAATTTTTTGTTCTAGTTCTATGAAAAATGCCATTGGTAGTTTGATAGGGATTGCATTGAATCTGTAGATTGCTTTGGGTAGTATAGTCATTTTTACAATGTTGATTCTTCCAACCTAAGAACATGGTATATCTCTCCATCTGTTTGTATCATCTTTAATTTCTTTCAACAGTGTCTTATAGTTTTCTGCATATAGGTCTTTTGTCTCCGTAGGTAGCTTTATTCCTAGGTATTTTATTCCTTTTGTTGAAATGGTAAATGGGAGTGTTTCCTTAATTTCTCTTTCACATTTTTCATCATTAGTGTATAGGAATGCAAGAGATTTCTGTGCATTAATTTTGCATTCTGCTACTTTACCAAATTCATTGATTAGCTCTAGTACTTTAGGATTCTCTATGTAGAGTATTGTGTCATCTACAAACAGTGACAGCTTTACTTCTTCTTTTCCGATTTGGATTCCTTTTATTTCTTTTTCTTCTCTGATTGCTGTGGCTAAAACTTCCAAAACTATGTTGAATAACAGTGGTGAGAGTGGACATCCTTCTCTTTTTCCTGATCTTAGAGGAAATGGTTTCAGTTTTTCACCATTGAGAACAATGTTGGATGTGGGTTTGTCATATATGGCCTTCATTATGTTGAGGTAAGTTCCCTCTATGCCTACTTTCTGGAGGGTTTTTATCATAACTCGGTGTTGAATTTTGTCAAAAGCTTTTTCTGCATCTATTGAGATGACCCTATGGTTTTTCTCCTTCAGTTTGTTAATATGGTGTATCACATTGATTGATTTGCGTATACTGAGGAATCCTTGCATTCCTGGAATAAACCCCACTTGATCATGGTGTATGATGATCCTTTTAATGTGCTGTTGGATTCTGTTTGCTAGTATTTTGTTGAGGATTTTTGCATCTATGTTCAGCAGTGATATTGGCCTGTAGTTTTCTTTCTTTGTGACATCCTTGTCTGGTTTTGGTATCAGGGTGATGGTGGCCTCATGGAATGGGTTTGGGAGTGTTCCTTCCTCTGCTATATTTTGGAAGAGTTTGAGAAGGATAGGTGTTAGCTCTTCTCTAAATATTTGATAGAATTCACCTGTGAAGCCATTTGATCCTGGGCTTTTGCTTATTGGAAGATTTTTAATCACAGTTTCAATTTCAGGGCTTGTGATTAGGCTATTTATGTTTTCTATTTCTTCCTTGTTCAGTCTCAGAAGGTTGTGCTTTCTAAGAATTTGTCCATTACTTCCAGGTTGTCCATTTTATTGGCATAGAGTTGCTTGTAATACTCTCTCATGATCCTTTGTATTTCTGCAGTGTCAGTTGTTACTTATCCTTTTTCATTTTTAATTCTATTTATTTGAATCTTCTCCCTTTCTTTCTTGATGAGTCTGGCTAATGGTTTATCAATTTTGTTTATCTTCTCAAAGAACCAGCTACTAGTTTTATTGATTTTTGTTATCATTTCCTTCATTTCTTTTTCATTTATTTCTGATCTGATCTTTATGATTCTTTCCTTCTGCTAACTTTTGGGGTTTTTTGTTCTTCTTTCGCTAATTGCTTTAAGTGTAAGTTTAGGTTGTTTATTTGAGATTTTCCTTGTTTATTGAGATAGGATTGTATTGCTATAAACTTCCCTCTTAGAACTGTTTTTGCTGCATCCCATAGGTTTGGGGTCGTCATGTCTCCATTGTCATTTGTTTCTAGGCATTTTTTTAAATTTCATCTCTGATTTCTCCAGTGATCACTTCATTATTAAGTAGTGTATTGTTTAGCCTCCATGTGTTTCTATTTTTTACAGATCTTTTCCTGTAATTGATATCTAGTATCATAGCTTTGTGGTCAGAAAAGATACTTGATACAATTTCAATTTTCTTAAATTTACCAAGACTTGATTTATGACCCAAGATATGGTCTATCCTGGAGAATATTCCATGAGCACTTGAGAAGAAAGTGTATTTAGTTGTTTTGGGATGGAATGTCCTATAAATATCAATTAAGTCCATTTTGTTTAATGTGTCATCTAAAGCTTGTGTTTCCTTATTTATTTTCATTTTGGATGATCTGTCCATTGGTGAAAGTGAGGTATTAAAGTTCCCTACTATTATTGCGTTACTATTGATTTCCCCTTTTATGGCTGTTAGCATTTGCCTTATATATTTATGTGCTCCTATGTTGGGTGTATAAATATTTACAATTGTTATATCTTCTTCTTGGAGTGATCCCTTGATCATTATGTAGTGTCCTTCTTTGTCTCTTGTAATAGTCTTTATTTTAAAATCTATTTTGTCTGATATGAGAATTGCTACTCCAGCTTTCTTTTGATTTCTATTTGTATGGAATATCTCTTTCCATCCCCTTGCTTTCAGTCTGTATGTGTCCCTAGGTCTGAAGTGGGTCTCTTGTAGACAGCATATATATGGGTCTTGTTTTTGTATCCATTCAGCCAGTCTGTGTCTTTTGGTTGGAGCATTTAATCCTTTTACATTTAAGGTAATTATCGATATGTATTTTCCTATTACCATGTTTTTGGTTTGTTAATTTAGGTCTTTTGCTTGTCTTGTGTTTCCTGCCCAGAAAACTTCCTTTAGCATTTGTTGTAAAGCTTGTTTGGTGGTGCTGAATTCTCTTAGCTTTTGCTTGTCTGTAAAGGTTTTAATTTCTCCATTGAATCTGAATGAGATCCTTGCTGGGTAGAGTAATCTTGATTGTAGGTTTTCCCCTTTCATCACTTTAAATATGTCCTGCCACTCCCTTCTGGCTTGAAGAGTTTCTGCTGAAAGATCAGCTGTTAACCTTTTGGGGATTCCCTTGTATGTTATTTGTTGCTTTTCCCTTGCTGCTTTTAATATGTTTTCTTTGTATTTAATTTTTGACAGTTTGATGAGCATTTGTTTTTAAACTTTGGTGACCTGTGAAGGTAGCAATCATTCTCAGGGTCCTATGATTAAAAGGGGAACGCACCATCCTTTTTTCCTCCCCCATCTAGTGTATTTTATTCCAGAACCTTCCCTTATAGAATTAGCCCATGTTCATGTGCATGTGTGTCTGTGCACATATACATTTGCCATGTTTGTGTGTTACATTCATAAAATCATCCAGTTGTAATCATTTTGCAATTTGCTTCTAACTATCTCTAATATAGTTATTAGATTTTAATTCATTTAACAAATATTCATGGAGAGAAAAGCTTAATTTCTTGCAGAACACCTTTACCAAAATCGCCAGCATTTCCTCTACCATGCTGTTTTCATATTGTACCCAAAACGTCAAATCCTTTTTTGAAATGGTGTGAATACCATGAAGCCACCTTTTGCAGATAAAGGTGATACACCAGACTTCTTAGAGCACTGATGACATTGAACCTGAATTCACATACCCTTGTGCAAGTCCAGAGTTTTCAAGCATGAATTTTTATTGATTTAGGTTACAATGTACTTATTTAATTTAATTCATTGGTTTTGGTTAAGATTTCATTGATTCAGGCCAAAGGGGATGACTGTTTTTGGGAGACAGTTACCAAAATGCTTAGTGGCTATCTCTACATGGTGAGATTTAGGGAATTTCTGTACTTTTCTGCAGTGGGCATGTATCATATTTAAAACCTGTGGAAATTCCTGCCTTGGTATCCTTTAAGGCCCTGTCAATCAGTGGAAGGTCCTTACCCATCCCACCTTCTGAGGTGGTTTTTTCCTCCCTGGGAATCCTGTCACATGCCACCTCTGTGAGCACAAAGCAGAGTGTATCCCACAGAAACTTCTAGTTTGCACCTCTATTACACCCTAAGTTCCATATGGCTGGTAGGGGGTTCACCTCTGTGTCTGGAGAAAGTCAGGGAATGGCCTTCGTTGTGTATGTCTCTGCAGCCTCTGCACTGGGGCCACCTCACATCTCAGACCTGCTGCCCAGAGGCCAGGACTCTCCTAAGCTCAAGGTGCAGAGGGCTGGGGGCTCAGAGTAAGGATGGAGCTGAATCTGAGCTTGAGCCAAAAGTGTGTCCCACGATGATGCTGGGACGGTGCTCTTGGAACTGCCCCAGGACATTCCCATCTCTCCCCTGGGCCTGGTTGAATGACCATCCACTCTACCTTTTGGAAGGAAATACACAGGGAGCAGAGGGCTCACCTGAAAATGTTGTGAGTGCAAGTCATGCCCAGTGGGGGAAACTGAGGGTATTTGGGACTGTTTTCTCCTTTCTGGGCATGAGTATAAATAATTTCTGCTGGAAATAGCTTCCAAGTCCCTCCTTTGTTTTCCTCTCCCCAGCAGGCTCTTCCATTCTTTGAACACATTGTATATTTCCAATCCTGCTCCCTCCTTCCCCGGCAGGCAATCAGAGGTAGACTAGATGTCCCAAGGAGAGGGGTAAGCCCCATGCTGCACAGGCCCCGCCATCTAGTGAGAGCTGATTCCCTCACCTTCCTGAGACTCTAAGCTCCTGGGGGGCAGGCCCAGCCCCATCACTAACGCTGGGACCCTGAGACATGGCACACGGTGAGAACTGGGCAGCTATTCCATGACTAATCCATGACAGATGGACAAACCTGACCACTGTCCCTGAAGCTGTGGTTCTCGGACACTGGAGCCTGGGGTCGGGGATGGGAGACCCAGCTCTCCTTCACTGGGCTGGGCCAGAATCTTCCAGAAGCTAGACAAGCTGCCTGAGCAAGTGAGCAAATCCTACTTCGGAAATTTAACATTTTCCCTCTAATTTAAGTTTCTTTCTTCCTTCTTCCAAACCCCTAATCATAGATGTTGGGCAGACCTGAGAGCTAATTTCTTACCACTGCCCGCAGTGAGCTTATCCACTATTTCTTCATTCCTGGAGCTCCTACTGTTAAAACCCACTACTAAATAAAGCCATTCTGAGCCAAAAAACACTCAAAATACACCCATTCCTCCATTTAAAGCCTGAATCAGTTCTGCCATGGAAATATAGGCATGGTTGCCTGTCTGAGGAGCAGGGGTTGGGTCCAATCACCTTGGAAACAGGTAGAACCTATGAAAGCTAGTGTGTCTGACCTTATCCAGCAATTCCACTCTGGGTAGAAATCTGATGGAAATGGTCACACAAGTTCACAAAAAACAGACAGAAGAACGTATGTAGAAGCATTCTTTGTAGGAGCCCCAAATCGGAAATTACCAAACAGTCACGATGATTCAGTGAATCCGAGTGTGTTCTTAGGATGGAACAGTACACAGCAACTAAAACAAATAAGCTACAGCTCCACCATCGCCGTGGAGGGAAGCAGACACCGCATCTGTGTAAGCAGCAGGTGGCACTGGGTTTTGGGAAGCAGACACCGCATCTGTGTAAGCAGCAGGTGGCACTGGGTTTTGGGGGCAGAATGCAGACTCCTTTTGTGGGGAGAGGCCTCTGATGACCAGAGGGTCTGATGCAGGCGTCTGGGTGCATGGAATGTTCTAGACTGCTCTGCTCCCTCCTCACAAAAGCTTACTGTGCTGGGCACTGATAATTTGGGTGCTTTTTCTGAAAGTATGTTCTAGTTAATACAAAGTTTGTCTCAATAAGAAAGAAGCCAGGGTGTAAAGCCTGGAGTCAGACTCAGGCCCACCTTCCCACCACCCTGTGTGCAGGGCCCTCTAACATTGGTGCTCAATGACATGGAAATGCATAAAACCCCAGTATAGTCTTGTGAATCAGCAAAGGAAAAGAGGGACAAATGCATAAAATTACCTCCAATTTTCTCTTTCTTAAAAAGGACAAGGCCCATACTCTTATTCTGGCCAAGCCTGAAACATGGGCTTTTCAGAGAAGAATTCACTGACCTTTAAATCAGAAGTGGGAACAGTGGCTCCGGGGATAGATTTGCAAGTTCATTTTCCTAACATGGACATAAAATGGTGTTGGGCCTGTCGCTTTTCACATCTGCTATTAGTGAACCTCAATAAAAATTTAAAAACAGTCTCCAAGTTTATTAAATTATCACATGGTGGCTTTCCAGAAATCACACATTTTCCAGACTCTGTGTTAAAGGAGAAGTGTTAGAGTTTTGTTTTGTTTTTGGCAAACTTGAGGGAATTTCTTAACCTGTCTTCAGTTATACAAACCAATAAACATGTTTTTTTTTTTTTTTTTTTTTTTACTAATTCAGAAAACACTTTGAAGGATTGCTAACAAAATTAGCCAGTTCTAAAAGTCCGAGTTGATACGTAAATATTGTCTGATGCAGAGCTGAGGTTTTGCTGAGTTAAAGATGTAGTTTAAACTTAAGCTGTTTCACCACCATTGAATGTCATGTCAGACGTGAAGAGCAGAGTCACTGTTCACAAAATCTCCTGCAGGCAGCGTCCACCTGATTCCAAGTGAGCTCAGTGGGGCGTTACACGTTAACGGGAGTCACACTTTCAAATCCCAGCCAAACTATACGTGTAAGAGCAAAAATAGGCTATTTCTCATAAGATTAAAAAAATTCAGGGGAAAAGGGGTGGAGGGATGAATTAGGAGTTTGGGATTAACGTATATACACTACTATGTATAAAACAGATAAAAAACAAGGACCTACTATATAACACAGGGAACTCTATTTGATACCTTGTAATAACCTATAATGGAAATGAATATATATATATATATATATATATATACACACAACCAAGACCCACTGAATCAGAACTTGTGCAGGCGGGGCCCAGGAGTTTCTGTGTGTGCCCCTGTGTGCACGTGTATGTGGCTGTGTGTGTGTGTCCGCGTGCTCTATGTATATGCATGCATGTGCCTGTGTGTATTTTTCCACGTGACTAATGACAGAGAGAAGGGCTGAGCCTTTCTAAGGGGTCACGGGACACGGAGGCTGTTCGCGGATCCGTGCGCACGTGGGAGCGAGACGGGCGTCCCCGTCTCCTCTGATGCCCGCGGTGCCGCCTTCCCCGAAGGGCAGCATCTGCAGCTCAGGGGCCTCTCCTGGAGGGAGCTGAGCACGTGGGGCTTCTGGGGACACCCTCTAGACTTTCTGACAATGTGGGGCAGAGCCCATCGGTCTGGCTTGTGGTCTCAGGCCCCCAGCCCCAGGGCTGAGCCGCCTGCACCCAGGAGATCCGCCGGACTTGCCCCCTCCCTCACTCATCCGGGGAAGGGACATGGGACATGGCGGTTTTTGCACCTGCCTGTTGGGCTCCACCTCCAGCACCTCATGCACCTGAGGAGCATTTTGTCAGCTGACAGGTGAGGGGCTCAGGGTTCCAGGTGGTGAGTGCAGGGCTGAGACACCCAGCAGCACTGGCCCCATGGGGAGAATATGTTCCACTGGGACCTCTTGCATCCCCTCCCCAAGCCTAGGCCCCCACCTGTCTGCTCTCCTCCACACCACCTGGGCTGGGAGGTGGCCCGCAAAGGCGTGTCCACACCCCGCCCCGACCTGTGAGTGTGACCTTGTGTGGGAAAAGGGTCTTTGCAGACAAGATTTAGTTTGGGGTCTTGAGATGAGAAGCATATCCTGGATAAACCCAATGACACACGTCCTTGTAAGAGACCCTCGGAGAGGACCCAAGAGGAGGGGGCAGAGATGGACAATGGGCCCCTGGAGCCGCCAGGGGCTGGAAGAGGCCGTGGACTCCTGCCCGAAGCCTCTGGAGGGAGCCCAGCCCTGAGACACCTCGCCTTTGGCCTCTGGCTCCAGGGCTGTAAGCAGACCCGCTCCTGTTGTTCTGAGCCAGGTCATTGGGGTCACGTGTTACCGCGGCCGCAGGAAACCCATTGGCTGCTGACCTGCTCCTTCGTCCCCACCCTGAGTTTCCTGTCTTTAGGCACCACCGCTGCCCTCAGAGCTTGGATGCCTCCGGTCTGATGCTGGTGGGGACCCTCCTCTTTCCACTAACTTTCTAGGCCCCTCGCTTTCAGTCTCAGCCCACTGCTAGGAGCTTCTTTCAGTGAATTCTCCACATTCTCAAGAAAACGTCAATGTCCCTAGTAGCCAGCAGGGTGAAGGCACACACAGCAGGTGCTTCATAAGCGCACAAACGAGAAACCTCATGAGAAAGACCAAAGCGCCAAATGTTTCAGCTCAGGGTGCTGTGACAAGGACCCAGATTAGGGCTTATAAACAACGCTGATTTCTCATGGTTTTGGAGCTGGCAGCAGCAGATGCCATGCCAGGCAAGGACCCAATTCCCGGTTCATAGATGGCTGTCTTCTCTGTGTTCACAGGGCAGAAGCGGGAAGGGGTTCTCTGGGACTCTGTCCTCAAGGCACGAATCCCCTCATGGGGACCACACTCTCACAGTCTCATTGCTTCAAAATACCATCATGCTGGGGGCTAGGTTTCAACACACGAATTTGGGAGGACACCAATAGTTAGATCACAGCAGTGACTGTCTGCCCTTGAGCAGGTGGGAGCTGACCCTCCTGAGCTGGAGATTTTTACTTAGAAGAGGTTGAATATTTACAGGTCCTGTGGTTGACAAGCCACGAACAAGGAGCCATGGAGGCAAAGGGTCTGCCAGGAGCTTCCTCAAATATCAACCTCTGCACCAACCCCTGTTCCCTTCCCTTCTGTCCATGTGGTGTCTTTCCCCCGTGACAGCCGACACATCCACCTGGGAGGTGGACCCAGGGTCCCCACGCTCCGTGACCCAGACACATCTCAGTGGGGCACAGCGGGCAGTGACCACCTGGGTGGACAGACCTCTGATGCCAGGAGCCCCCAGGCATGACTTGTCACTCAGGACAACTGTGCACAGTCAATCATGGGCACATATTTTAAGCTGTCTTTTCTAGTAGGAGGGCTGGATTTGGCCAGTCTCTCCACACGTTCTTCTATGGCCCTGGTATTTGCTGCCCATTGCCCATCAGTAGAGAGTGGACAGTGGACAGACAATAAGTCTGGGATCCAGCCAAGCCAACCATTGGCCTCACTGGACTAGAGCTTACAAACTTCTCCTTGTTAGAAATAGTCATCAGACTGGGTGTGCATCCCAGCTCACTAGTTGTTAGCACCAAAGTTAACGCTAGGGAAAGTCACTAGGTGTGCATCACAGCTCTACCCCTTCGGAGCACCTGCTGGCCCCAGGGTGCCACATCTCCACCTACTAAGGCACAAAGACATCCCTGCAGGGAGGGAAGTCTCTGCCCAGGTGTGGAAGCTACTGCCCAACTTGCTGGAAAAATATCTAATGGGTATTGCTCTGAAAACAAGGGTTTGTGAAACAGTGGAGTCCATGTGCAGCCCCCATACCACAGAGCCATAGAGAAGGGGGCAGGGACCCACAGTTGGGAGCCTGGCAAAGCTCAATGCTTCACATACCACGCGGGGCAGTTGGGTTCTGCTGGAGTGCACAGACGGTAGTCCCTGGAATTCCGAAATTAAGGGCAGGGAGAAATGGTCCTATAAACCCCACTCCTTCCAAAAGTGTGTTTGTACATCTATGGATGTGTGTGTGTATGCATTGTGTGTTGTGTGCCTGCAGATATGCCTTGATAAGAGATACTGTGTTGGATGGACAAAAACTGCCTGACCTTAGAGATACATTTTTGTGCCTTTGCGAATACATGTGAACTCTGAATTCCAAAAGTAATCATTAAACATCGAAAATATGATAGCTTCCCTAGTGGCGCAGTGGTTGAGAGTCCGCCTGCTAATGCAGGGAACGCGGGTTCGTGCCCCAGTCCAGGAAGATCCCACATGCCGCAGAGCGGCTGGGCCCGTGAGCCATGGCCGCTGAGCCTGCGCGTCTGGAGCCTGTGCTCCGCAACGGGAGAGGCCACAAGGGTGAGAGGCCCGCGTACTGCAAAAAAAAAAAAAAAAAAAAAAAAACTTAAAGGAAATATGCTAAACTTAATAAAACAGAACTTGGAATACATGTATGATTTCTTTAAAACAAACAAACAAGGCTTCATGTGTCTTACTGATATTAAATAGGGAGGCCCACCGAGCTTCGTACATACGTGCGAACAGGCTCAAAGGCGACCCTAGTGATGCTCACGTTCTGGCGTCCTGCCCTTGTATAATCCTCTCCCCTTGACCTGCCCAGCAACCTGGTGAGGTGTCAGGATGCTGCTTCTGCTGTACATTATGTCTTAGACATTATGTCTTGGGCTGGTGCACAGACTTGCTCTGGGGTCTCGTCCCCTCGCGGGCTTTGAAGACGCCACTTGGGAAGCCGAAGTGGCAAGGAGCCGAGGGTGACATCTAGTTGCTGAGGCAGCCTCTGCCCAACACCAGAGAGAAGTTGGGGCCCCCATGTCTAGAACGCTGCAGAAATGGATTCTGCCAACCACCTGAGCTGGCTTGCTAGCAGCCCCTTCCCCAGTCCAGCCTCCAGACCAGCCCTGGCCCACCTTGGTCACAGCCTGCAGAGGACCCACCAAGCTGCTCCCGGACTCCTGACCCATGTCATCTGTGAGGTATTAAAAGCATGCTGTTTAAGCCACTAGATTTCTAGTAATTTTTCATGCAGCAATAGGCAATGGATATGCTGTTATGATTTTAAAACTTGGGAAAACTGGATCATTAAAGAAATTCTGATTTAAATCCTCATAGAAATTGAAAACCTGCTGGCCTCACGAGTGTATCTGTTTTGGAAATCAAAAATTTCAAATATTCACTTTTCTAATAGAAAAATATTCGTTCTCATCAGTGATGTATATTTCTCATGGGGCTCTGAAGTAGCCTTAAAAACCATACTCATACATCTACAATTCATGCAGCATATGACTTCTTCCTGTTATATTTGTGAAATGTATGCAGAGCACATTTTATTTCTAAATTAACTGCACAGTTCTGCACTAAAGAAAATGAACTTGAATATTTTGAATGTAGTCATTCTTACACAATTATGGATGGATGGAAAGAAGGAAGGAAGGAAGGAAGGAAGGAGGAAGAAAAGAAAGAAGGAAGGAAAAAGAAAAGAAAGGGGGAGGGAGAGAGGAGAGAAGGAGGGGAAAAAAAGAGACATCTTCTCCCCTAGAGCAATCAAGAACTTAACATCAGTGTGTACGGAAAATTGTGACGGCACAGCAGAAAGGAGCGCAACCCTTAATATTTTTAAGTCACTAATTCTCCTCCATTTGAAGTTCAAGAATGGCATGCCTAGAGATTTTCAGCAAAGCATGTAAGCACTTAGGAACAATCATGTGCTCTGTGGTTTATTTGTATGTGTCCCTACCTTCTGCTGCATTATCTAATATGAAAACTAAATTGAGAAAACCAACTAAATTAAAGCTAATCAGAGCTTCATCGTGGCACCCAGCTCAGCAGATCATATTGCAGCGCTCCATGCAATTAAATTCTTCAGTTATTTTAAGTGTTATCATGCTAATTTAAAAGGCTAGAATTATTAGAAAATGTATAAAGAATTATGCTCAGTTATAGCATTTTATTTATGTGATTTCACGTTAAATTATTTAAGGTATGGAAATTATGAGTTATCAGTATGTGACTTCAGCCTGTCCCACTGGGAAAGTCAGCCAAGCTGATGGGGAAATTGGTCCCATTTTATCCTCCCAGGAGGATAATCTCATAGCTTGAAGGACGGCCTCCGTGGCTCCCTGTTGGGGAACTCATCGCGGGCTCGCAGGCTGTCCCCGTACCGCAGGGGCTGGGGAGGCTCTGCCCCCGAGGCGGCACACTGCTCTTTGTTTGGTATCTCCATGGTTTGCAGACCCTCCTTAATTATGAGAAATATAAGAAGGAGAGAGGAGGTTGAGAAGGGGTGGCCCAAGGCTTTGGAAGGCTGCACCCACACGGCCAGAGGGAGCCTTGAGAAACACCTGCGCCCCCTCAAGGCCTCCATCAATGGGACTTCGTTTGTCTGTAGAAAAGATAGATCAAGAACGGTTGGGCTTTTTAATATATGGGAGATTTTCCATCAAATTCACAGCCTTTTATCTTTTACTTTTCCTGTTCCTTCAATCTTCTCCTTTTCTTGAAACACCTTCCCCGACTCAGCTCCCATCCCTCCTTCCTACCTCCTTCCTTCCTTCCTTCCCTTCTTCCTTCCTTCCTTCCTTCCCTTCTTCCTTCCTTCCTTCCCTTCTTCCTTCCTTCTTCCTTCCTTCCTTCCTTCCCTCCCTCCCTCCCTCCTCTTTCCTTCCTTCCTTCTTTCCTTCCTCCTTCCTTCCTTCCTTCCTCCTTCCTTCCTTCCTTCCTTCCCTCCTTCTTCCTTCCTTCCCTCCCTCCTTCCTTCCTCCTTCCCTCCTTCCTTCCCTCCCTCCCTCCTTCCTTCCTTCCTTCCTTCCTCCTTCCTTCTTCCTTCCTTCCTTCCTTCCTTCCTTCCCTCCCTCCCTCCTTCCTTCCTTCTTTCCTTCCTCCCCCCTTTCTTTCTTTTTTTTTTTTAATGGAAGTGTAGTTGATTTACAATGTTGTGTTATGTTCAACTGTACAGCAAAGTGATTCACTTATACATATATACTCTTTTTTCAGATTCTTTTCCATTATAGATTATTAAAAGATACTGAGTTTCTTGTGCTATACAGTAGGTCCTTGTTGTTTGTCTATTTTATACATAGTAGTATATATCTGTTAATCCCAAATCCCCAATTTAACCCTCCCACTCTTTGCCCTTTGGTAACAGTACGTTTGTTTTCCATGTCTGTGAGTTTGTTTCTGTTTTGTAAATAAGTTCATTTGTATCATTTTTTTTAGATTCCACATATGAGTGCTCTCACATGATATTTGTCTTTCTCTGTCTGAATTTCTTCACTTAGTATGATAATACCTAATTTCATCCATGTTGCTGCAAATGGCATTTTTCTTTCCTTATTTTTAATATTTTTTGTATTTATTTATTTTATAACATCTTTATTGGAGTATAATTGCTTTACAATGGTGTGTTAGTTTCTGCTGTATAACAAAGTGAATCAGCTGTACATATACATATCTCCTCCCTCTTGTGTCTCCGTCCCACCCTCCCTATCCCACCCCTCTAGGTGGTCACAAAGCACTGAGCTGATCTCCCTGTGCTATGTGGCTGCTTCCCACTAGCTATCTATTTTACATTTGGTAGTATATATATGTCCATGCCACTCTCTCACTTCATCCCAGCTTATCCTTCCCCCTCCCTGTGTCCTCAAGTCCTGTCCTGCCCCTAGGTTCTTGAGAACCGTTTTTTTTTGTTTTTTTTTTTTTAGATTCCATATATATGTGTTAGCATATGGTATTTGTTTTTCTCTTTCTGACTTACTTCACTCTGTATGACAGACTCTAAATCCATCTACCTCACTACAAATAACTCAATTTTGTTTATTTTTATGGCTGAGTAATGTTCCATTGTATATACGTGCCACATCTTCTTTATCCATTCATCTGTTGATGGACATTTAGGTTACTTCCACTTCCTGGCTATTGTAAATAGTTCTGCAATGAACATTGGGGAACATGTATCTTTTTGAATTAGAGTTTTCTCCTGATATATGCCCAGGAGTGGGATTGCTGGGTCATATGGTAGTTCTATTTTTAGTTTTTTAAGGAAATTCCTTACTGTTCTCCATTATGGTTGTATCAATTTACATTCGCACTAACAGTGTAGGAGCATTCCCTTTTCTCCACACCCTCTCCAGTATTTATTGTTTGTAGATTTTCTTTCTTTCCCTTTCTTTCTTCCTTCCTTTCTTTCTCTTTCTTTCTTTCTTTCTTTCTTTCTTTCTTTCTTTCTTTCTTTCTTTCTTTCTTTCTTTCTTTCTTTCTTTCTTTTTCTTTCTTTCTTCCTTCCTTCCTTCCTTCCTTTCTCTTTCTTCCTTCCTTTCTTTCTTTCTTTCTTTCTTTCTTTCTTTCTTTCTTTCTTTCTTTCTTTCTCTTTCTTTCTTTCTTTCTTTCTCTCTCTCTCTCTCTCTCTCTCTCTCTCTCTCTCTCTCTCTCTCTCTCTCTCTCTCTCTCTCTCTTTCTCTCTTCCTTTCTCACCTTCTTTCTCAGGGGCTCTGGGATGTGACCATCCACTTCCCTCCTCCATCCCTCTTCATTTGGGGTCAAAGGGCTCCTCCAGAGTTTCCTGCCCTTCCCTGTTTCTGTTTACATCAGCATTTTCCCCCGAATCAGATTGCAGCACATTTAACCCACGTGGCTTCTGCTTCTCAGAAGGCTCATCTGGTTTAACACAGCTCCGTCGCCTGCAATGAGCTCAGGCCTGCAGGATTGGGGCAGGGTACTCCGAGCTCCCTCCGAGCTGTGGCAACACTGGGAATGAGATCATATGTTTCAGGCATGATCTAACAAAGATCTCAGTGTGGATCAGGCAGGTAGTTATGGATTTCACCGTTCACTTCTCTGAGCGGAAAGCGCATGTTCTTGGAGTGCCTAACATGCAGCATTCTTGAACTCGATGGGAACATTTGTTCTGAATTATGAACCATCTTTGGCTAAATAAAAAAAAATTCTGCCAAGGCCACTTACTAGAGCACCAGGTTGTAAAGAATTTCTGTTTGGCCACTGCTCCTGTGTTTTGGCCACGTCACTATGAGAACATCCAGAAAGTGAACACGACCTGACCCAGGGCCACCTGGAACAGGCAGGAAAGTAGCAGGAGCAGGGGAGGGAAGGTGGTGAGACAGGCTGGTAGGGTCCCCTGTGCCCCCCTCGCTGAGCAGAAGCAGCGCATTGGGGGAAGGGTCCTCCAGTCACGTATGCACACGCGTCTTCCTTCCTGAACTGGGTGAGGCCCGTGACGTGTGGAAGCACTACTTGTGCAAGTAAGAGTGATGACCCCAGACTTGGAAGCAGGTGGTTCCCAAGAACCCAGAGAAGAGACACAGAAAGGCTGAGGCTGTGCCGTGTGGAGAAGGTGGGGCTTACCTGCAGGGCCAGACCCAAGCAAGGACTGCGCAGGAGTGGAGCTGCCTCGAGCAGCAGGCGCTCAGGTCCAAAAGGAACGGCTCTCTGGGCGGTCCAGCAGAAAGGTTCTGGAGACCTGGGAGGGCCAGAGAAAGCTGAGCAGTGGGTGCCCAGGGCAGGACAGGCCAGCCTTGATGATGATAGTGGCAGGAAGAAGACGGGGTCCACTGATCCCCACCCCACCCTCGGCTCACCTGGGGGCTGAGCTATGGGGACCACGGCAGCTTCCAGGGCTAGCTCTCAGCAGGACCCCAGAAGGACCAGGATCCCGGACAGGGCTGCTAGTTCTTCTCCATGACAGGCCACAGGCTTGCCACAGGAAGTGGTCTAGAGTCCACAGAGCCAGCCACTGCCCTGCATCCTTCCCGGGAATAAGCATCACTGTGTCTGCAGAAAGAGCCAGCTGGTTTCTCCATGCAGGACACGGTGTGCACTGCCTACTGATCTGAGATGAACTGGGTTGAACCGTGTCCAGTGAGTGCACAGAGACCATGTCCTCACTGCCTGACCCTGGCTCTGGGCAGCAAATCCCAGCCTGCTTCTATCCCAGAGCTCAAGAGCTGTTATATCCACGCTTAATGCAGTTTTATTACTGTATTTTTAAAGTGACTGGTTGATTTTTTTTTTAGGAAATTGGGCACAAAAGATGTTCTGGGAGGTTTTTGCCATCTCAGGCTTCCTAGACTTCAACATGGTCTGGTCTCTCCCAGCAAGGCCCTCAGCCCCTGCCAGCTTCGGGGTCTGGGTGAGAGGGTCTGATTACAGCTCCTGTTGGAGAGATAACCATGAAAGCTTGCCCCAGAAGGTCATAAATCTGCCCCTCAGCTGCAGCATCAGCAGAAGTTTGGACTGAGAGGGCCAGGGATGTTATTCATCTTCCCCACCAGGAGAGTGGCTCCAACTGCCTGCACCATGCTCTGGACTCCCAGCTCCAACTGTGTCCACAGCCAGCACTGCAGCAGCCCCGCAGGGCGTGGGGTCCACACACGGAGCCCATCGAAGTCAGACGTGGGAGTTACGGGACCCCAGAGCTCAGCCACGTGGGGAGACCTGGGCATTCTGTGTAGTTGTTAAACGTTGTAGAAGTCAATGTGCACTTACTGTGACCCCCCTCCTTTAGACAACTGACCTCAGGGAAGCCCCACAATGAGTAGCCGGACAAACGTGGGATGCAGATTCGAATGTCAGATACTCAAGGACAGGTTGCTTAGTCTAAGCACATACCAAGTATCGCAGGGGACATGCTTGTACAGAGTTATTCATTGTTTATCTGGATTTAACATTTAACTGAGTCCTATGTTTTTTTGCTAAATCTGAGAATTCTTCACTTGAAGTACTTTTCCCCACACTTACTACCAGCCTTGTCTGCTCTGCACGTGAGCCCCATGTGAATTGAGATCTTATCCTAACTTACATTATATTCCAACACTTTGCACACCAATTGGCCCAAAGCAGAACACTTATAACGTTGTATACAGTTTGGAAGTTCCTGGCACACTAAAGGAGGCACTTTTTTGCTTTGTGGGCGGGTGTATTACTTGTCGAGGCTGTTGTAAAAAGTTCTCCAAACGGGGTGGCTTAGATGCAGAAATGTATCGCCTCCCCGTCTGGATCAGGAAGGTCAAGATCAAGGTGTCAGAAGGCTGTTTCCGTCTGAGACTGTGATGGAGAATCTGGTCCAGGCCCTCCTCCAGCTTCTGTGGGTTTGCTGGCATCCTTGGTATCCCTGGACTTGTAGAATCATCACTCCTTCCACATTTATCTTCCCGTGGCAGCCCCCTGTGTGTG
Organism: Globicephala melas; assembly: GCF_963455315.2. Lineage (NCBI taxonomy): Eukaryota > Metazoa > Chordata > Mammalia > Artiodactyla > Delphinidae > Globicephala > Globicephala melas. The sequence goes on along the minus strand of NC_083316.1, from coordinate 2,283,979 downwards.
TCTGCATCCAAATTTCCCCTTCTTATAAGGACCCCAGCTGTAGATTAGAGTCCCCTGATGGCCTCATTTAAACTTGATTCCATCTGCCAAAACCCTGTTTCCAAAGAAAGCCTCTGTGTGCACGCGCACAGGACACGGTCCACCCCGAATAGTGTTCGGTTACACCTGGGCTGTGCAGTGAAGACAAGGTACCCTCCCAAAGCACTGAAGACACGAGTGCGCCCTGCGTGTCCTCCTCAGGCTCCAGGGAGGGCTGCTCTGCTCATGATGCTCTGTGGTTAAACAAGCCTGAAACCCAAAGGGCTTCATCAGGATGCAGGGAGGCTTCGGTCGCTCCCATTCTAAGCAACCCTATGTTGTCCAGTTGGTCTTGGAGACCTCTGAGCTACTGAACATGGATGGTGGGAAGGTTGGAGACCACAGGGCCCTTCCTGCCCAGTGAGGGGCAGCCATGGGGCAGGTTGCTGGGCCGCATGCTCCGACACCGTCTCTCACACACCTGTGTCCCAGGTGAGTCCAGGAAGGAAATGACAAACACCAGGGCCATGACTCTGCTGCCCTGACGGACAGCTCAACCCAGTGTGTGATGGATGACGACACATTACAACTGTGTTTCTTGAAGATGGTCCATTGCAGAGAAAATGAGAGCTGAGAAGCGAAGGACGCGCTCCTCTTCTGCAGCCCAGTGGGAACAGAGCCTGGCCGGCCCCACCGCGCCGAACCAGGGCTCACCTCACCTGGTTCACGACCTGTGAGACAGCCCCACCCCACACACACACCACACGCTCATCCACTGTCTTCTGGTTGAACCCCACCTGCAGTCCAGGTAGGCCTCCAGCCTGGGGCGGGGGCATGCACCTGAGTGACACGGGGTGTCATTCCCGTGGGAAAGCAGTGTGCCTACCTTCTCATGTTTCCCTCCTAAAACATGAGCTGTCCTGATAGGAGCACGAAAACCAGGTTTTGGTCTTGAACTGTATTTCCTTCTCTTTAGTTTTACAGGTGGAGTGGGGTCCAGAGTCGTCTGGAGGTGGGCAGCCCCACTGGCCATGAGATGCAGCCTGTACATCCTCACCAACATCTGATGTGCAAACAGAGTCTTCCTCCTGTTTCTCTGAATGTCCTGTATGGGCTTGAGTTTCCACACAGACCCTGAGACAAGGATTTATGAATGAGATGTGACCCCCAAAGCCCCAGCCTAGAAGGGGTGAGAGGTGAGGCTAGGAGGCTGCAGCAGGTCACATCCCAGAGCCACCCAGGGGTGGGGATATGGGGTCCCATTGTTGAGGGTTAAATGGTGTCCCCCAAAAGACAGATTCAAGCCCTACCCTCAGGAACCTGTAAATGTGACTTTATTTGGAAATAGGGCCTTTGCAGATATAATTAGTGAAGGTGAGCTCATGCCAGGTTAGGGTGGGTCCCAAATACATGTGACTGGTGTTCTGATAAGGAGAGAGGAGGAGACCCAGAGGCACTCTTCCCAGGAGAAGCCCTGGGAAGACAGAGGCAGAGCTGGAAGTGACGCAGCCACAAGCCAAATGTTGCCAGCGACGCCGAGAGCTGAAACGGCAAGAGACGGTCCTCCCAGGAGTCTAGAGGTGGCCCAGCCCGGCTCACACCCCAGTTTCTGACTTCTGGCCTCCAGAACGGTGCAAGTATAAATTTCTGTTGTTTCAAGCCCCCCCGTCTGTGGCACTTTGTTACAGCCCCCCCAGGAGACGAACGCACTGGCCAAGTCCCGTCCATCATGGGTTCAGGGTCGCTCCTGGGGGCTCTACCCTGGGCAGTGCAGCCCATCCTGGGTGCAGGGGGCTGTTCGAGGTCAGAGGGAGCCCCCAGGACAGGAAGAGGTGCCTGGGGTAGGGTGTGAGGCATGCGCACAGGGGAGCATCGAGGGGCCTGGGAGGTCCCAACTACGTCTGGGACAGGTCCCTTCACCCCTCAAAGTCCTGGTTGTGCCTGAATTAATGTGACCTCCTGGTTGTGCCTGAATTAAGACATAGCCCCAAGGTTCAGTGCTGCCACGTTCTGACCCCAAACAAAACTCGGATGATGAGCTCATTCATTCATTAATCCAGACGACGATCTGGGCGTCTCACATGACTCACCCAGTGTCGGGGGTAGGGGTTCCGGTGACAAAGAGAAGAAAGCAACCCGGCTCTTGTGGAAAGGGGAGGTGATCTCAAGAGGTGGAGAAGGATCTGTCTCTCCAGAAATCAAACATCCTCCAAGGAAAAAATGTCTCCACTGCGAGTATTCAGGGGAATAGATCACTGTCTCTGAGGCAACGCTCAGAGACCATAGAAGGATGTGTCATGACTTTCTCCTCGGAAGGTGCGCGTCTATTCCAAGGTGACAGCTTTAAGGGGAAGACAATTCCAGTGGAAATACGAGTTCTGGAGAATTTATGAGAAGTTAAGTCTGCCACTTGTGGTGTCGCCTCTCCCTGTGTACCTGAGACCCTACTGAGGACATCCTTGGATGCCAGCGCCCTAGGGCTTCAGTATCTTCTTCCTGTCATTGCTCAGGTCCAAGCGGATGTTGCATGTCACCCGGAGAAGTCCAAACATGCTGGACCCTTACTCCTGACACAGAAAGGTGGCCTCACCTGGGTCCCAGTCCTGTGGGGGCACCTACAAGTCAAACAGGGCCCTTTGTCTGACAGTGACCACCTGACATTCCAACGTTCACCCAAATGAATGTCTTTTTTCAAGGCTTTGCTTGCCTCGTGGCACTGAGCCATCATCCATTCAAAACTCTTCTCCCCCATTGGCAAAATTATTTTCTTCTTTAAAACAGGTCCTTCAAATATTGTGCAACGAGACACTCCAATATCCTGGCATACGTGTCACCCTAATAACACATGACAGCGTGTGTCATCCGTAAACCTGGAGACGGTACAGCTGGTTATCATCTCCCCAAGTGCTGTCTTGGGTGCTCCTCTGAGGGTCCTACTGCAAGTGTCCCCATCCATGTCTACACTCTGGTCCCTGAATGTCCGTCCTCACCCCTGCCCCTGCCCAGGCCATCACCTGAAGTTCAAGTGAGAGCCCCTGGGGTTCTGTTGAGAGGATGTTCTGTCTGTGCACCTGTAAGCAGATCCGTCCAGACCCTCCCACAGAGACTCATCGACAAGCTGCTCTTAGGCGGGCGCAGGGTGCGTTCCTCAAGCCGGTGTGCTCACCCTTCTCTGTGTCCCCACCCCCTTTCTCTCTCCCCACACCACCCACAAGATCAGCCCCAGGCTGCGTTCTGCTCCCCAACCCGTGAGCCGTCGGGCTCTGAGCTCTTCCTCCTCCTGTCTCTCTGCTCTTGGCTGCTTCTCAGAGAAGCCCTTTTCTGGGCTGCAGAGTTATGGGAGGAACCCTGGGGGCGGCAGGGCAGGGATGCAGGTGGGCACAACCTCACCGGGCACTGCTGCGGACAAGCCATGGCCACACTCGCTGCCCTGCAAGGGGAACCTGCCTGTGCCCAGACACTGGAGGACACCAGGCCTGAGCACGCAGTCCCTGCATCGCCCTGATCCAGCTGCTCGCCCCCCGCACAGCTCCCCAGGGAGACCACGGAGACCTAGCACATTCTGGGGCCACTTGGGAGCCCTGCGAGCCCTGGTGTCTTGCTTCTGCCTCTCCGCCCTCGGCAATAACCAGATTTAAACATGGGTGGTTGGAGCCTAGGCTCATGTCACAGAAGCATCTGGCGTCCTGCTGGCCGAGTCTGGTGGAAAGAAGGGGGCGGGTGAGGCTGCAGATCGGTGCCTCTTGCGTAGTGTGACCTGGAACCCACACAGCCTCCGATACCCACGTGAAATAAGAACAATAATCAGGCTCTCAACGTAGAGTTACTGAACGGACTAAATAATCAGCACACAGGTACGTGGACTTGTAAACAACAGTACCTTGTGAGTGTTCTTCTTAAATTAAATTGTGATAATTATTATCTCCTGATTTGTTTTCTTTTGCATTATTATCTTAGATCTAAATAAATATGGTAGCAAGGATTAGCCTGTAGAAGGCCTCCTGCCAGTCTAAACAGAGAGATGCCTTTCCCCCACATTTCTGTCCCTGAAACTTTCCTTAAATACCACAGAGGGGAAAGGAAGGCTAGCACCACTTCTGAAATGAGATGACGTCTGACTTCTGCAGCCAAGTCCGGGGAATGCTGAGTCTTGGTTTCAGCTCCTGCAGAGGCTTCGTGTCCCGAGGAGCAGCCTGGCTCCACCCCGTCCGGCGCGGCTGTTACCAAAGTCTTCCTGGCAAGGAAGCAAGCTGTGCTTCCCGAGACCCAAAGCAGCGGCGGCCCCGGGTGTCGTCCTTCAAAGCACAGCATCATTAACAGCCACCAGCTGCAGAAAGTAAATGAAAATAGAATCCTAGAAAGAGTAAGAACGAAGGGAGTGGCAACCCTCTGGGAGGGATTTCCTCCCCGCACAGTGCCAGTGAAGACGGTGCCGCAGGACCCTTTCCCACGAATGCCCTCTGACGTCTGGTCGTAGCCAGATAGCCAAGGGCAGTGACATTTGAGCAGCGCGTCCTCCGTCAGCTCATCTGGCCGGGCAGCGCACACAGCGAGGGCTTATCCGTGTTAACATAAACCCTCATTAGAGGGGATTAGGAGGGAAACAGTGACAAACAGGATGGACACTAACCCTCGGAGGGTCTCAGGCAGACGTCACACACTAATTATCCTTTCAAATGACTTGAAGATGCCGGGCTTACGCGTCTGCGTATGTGTTGGGGATGCTCGAGAGATTGTGTTTTACATACGACAACGACCTGTTTGTATTTGCAACAGTTCTGTGTTCTGCACCCCCAGACACACACGCACATGTGTCAACATACACGCAAGCACACACACAGCCCTCCGGCCTGGGACACGGGCGTCCAGGGGACGCTGACCGGGTGGCCCTCGCCTGCTCTCCCCTCCAAGCCATGGCGAGGCCTCCCTGCACCGTTGTGTCTTTCCACAGATGCTCCCGAGGACGTAAAGGGTTGGGATGCCCTGAGGGTGAGCAGCTCTGCAAGGCTGGATCTGGAGGGACCCCCACTTAGGCTCCATCTGTAGGGAAACGCTTTTCCTAAAGTGCAATGGGATTTTCCAAACTCCTTAAAACCACGTTTGCTTGGATTCAAAAGGGCATGTCACTGCACCCACCACGTAAAAATAGATGTCAACCTCAGTCTCACGTCTGTCCCCAGCTCCCGGGGAGAACGCCCCTCCGTCCACTCTCTGCGCAAGCTAGAAGCCACTGCTGGGGGGGGGCACATCTCCTGAAGCGGGTCCTCCCTTCTGCACCCCCAATACCCTGTCTTCTGGACACATGCCCTCCTCCACTGGCATTTGAAAGGCACGGACTCTCAGGTCCACCTCTGGAGTCTTAGATGGCAGGTCGGAATCTGGCTTTTTTTTTTTTTTTTTTTGTGGTACGCGGCCCTCTCACTGTTGTGGCCTCTCCTGTTGCGGAGCACAGGCTCTGGACACGCAGGCTCAGTGGCCATGGCTCACGGGCCCAGTCGCTCCACGGCATGTGGGATCTTCCCGGACCGGGGCACGAACCCGTGTCCCCTGCATCGGCAGGAGGACTCTCAACCACTGCGCCACCAGGGAAGCCCCCGGAATCCGGCTTTTTAACCACCCCCTCGGCTGGCTCCAAGGGGAAGGAGTTTGAAAAGGTCACGTCATTCCCTCTGCTTCTCTGTCTGTTCTGAGGGAGCCCAGGACTGAGGCCTGGGTACCACCCCCAGGACGGGGCCCTAGACAGTCTGGGAGCAAACACAGACAGAAGGTCCTGTGCAGGGTCCCACGGGCCAGACAGGGAGAGGCAGGAGGTAGAAATGTACTCCTAGATTTCCAGATGGAGGCTTCAAGTCAAGGATGAACTTGTCAAGAAAAGGCGTGCATCCTGAAAGGTGGAGGAGGTCAGTGTGGCCAGAGGACTCTGTGTGTGTGTGTGTGTGTGTGTGTGTGTGGTGTCCACGTGTGTGTGCACATATGAATGTGTGCCTGTGAGTGTGTGTTTAGAGAGGTTCTATTTGGCTTTTAGGAGGATTTCAAGGCAAAAAATGCCAACTGTTTACAGCCACACGGACAGACGCTCAGGCGCCAGGATCTGCCTGCTGTCCAAACGCATGTTATGACTGACAGCATCCAGCTAACCACCTGTATTACGAGCTTCTAGGTGCGTCCCAGGCAGCGCTGTGGGATGGGAGTCACCGGGCGTTTCTCTACGTGGACGGTGCGCTTGGTCCTGCACACTAGAGCAGTGAGGCAGGGAGGGGCTGGTTGCCAACAGCCCACATGGGCGGCGGGTAGGTACGTAGATTCAGGGGTCAGGGAGAGCATACCCTGTGTCATTAGAAGAACCCCTGCAGCCCTCCGAAGTCATTGCCATGTTGTCTTCCTTTTACCAAAGAGGAAACGAAACGAGGTCCAGAGATGCTGGGTACCTTGTCCCAAGTGCGAGAGCGGGGAAGTCACCCTGGCGTCCACACCTCAGCGGAAACTAGGCTTGCTCCCCGTTACAGGGAGGAGCTGAGCATCTCTGCTGATTTACAACCAGCAATGCTATTGTAAACAGCTGCTGTGAACAGCAACGCCTTCATCACTTATAACGTGTTTATGGCACAGAGGCTGACAGGAGATAAATCTATCATTAAACCTATTAAAATTTTCAAAGTAAAGCAAACCAACCTCTCCACTGTCTCTCATGGGTACAGTTGTCATCTCTGGCTGCACATTACACTCACGTAGAGAGTTAAAATCCATCCCAAGACCTGGACTCTGCACTAGACAAATTACATTGACCCTCTGGGGCTGGGTACCAGGCATCCCTAGGTTTCCAAGCTCTGGGGCAATTCTAGCTCTCAGCTCAGTGAAGAACACTGGTTCTGTCATCCTATTTGGTTTTCTCACACGGCACCAGTCCTGTCAGTGGCACCTAAACTTACACATCCTACTGCAGGTATAGAATGAAGGCCCACACCTTCATCCTTGCAGCTTCCCTGTGGTGCCCAAAGCAAGCCCACCTCCGCCTCCATTTTGCTGACTTAGAGAAACATACGGTTAAAATGACTCCAGTGGTGTTGTGATGTGACATAGTTTATTTTCAGGAGAGAATTGATGCTAATCCTTTCATAAATACCTTTGGTACTCTGTTGATTCATTGATGGTCTTAACACATCCATTTAAATTTTTCAGCTACACTTAACTGCATTTTATGAGGGAAATTATATTCCACAGTGAGATTTGCAAGTTCGGGAATTCACCAAGGTCTGGGAATATATCTGCCATGAATATAAAGAGTGTGTGACATCTGAAAAGCTATTGTCTGAGGAGAGAGTTTAAGTTGAAAACAAAATAATGGTTTTATAATAAATCAGAGAGAAAGAGCTTCTGGGGGGTACTAACTACCAGGCATAGCTGTAGAGTCCCTTTAAATGGAGTGTGTAAAAGTGGCAGAAGGCTGACCTAGTCTTGGCTTGGACTGGGTGGAGCTCTTTGACATGCGTCTGGGCAAGGATACCACTCTTATGGCTGGAAAACTGAGCAGAGCTGTGACGTAATTGGAATGGCCATTGGCTTTATCCATCTCTAGAGCTGACACAACAGCACATTTTTCAAGGTTAGAAATGTTGTGTAATATCAAGGGAGTTGCCTAATACCAATGTGGACAAAATAAGCAAATATGGCTCTAAATGTGACCGGAGTAAGCAATTAACATTTGCAGCAACGTGGATGGACCTAGAGATGATCACGCTAAATGAGGTGGGTCAGAAAGAGAAAGACAAATACCATAGGATGTCACTTATATGTGAAATCTAAAATAGGATACAAATGAACCTATCTATGAAATAGAAACAGACTCACAGACATAGAGAACCGACTTGTGGTGGCCAAGGGGGAGGGGGTGAGGGAGGGATGGAGTGAGAGTTTGGAATTAGCTGATGCACACTATTATATATCGAACAGATAAACAGCAAGGTCCTACTATATAGCACACGGAACTATATTCAATAGCCTGTGATAAACCATAATGGGAAAGTATATGAAAAAGAATGTATATATATATATATGTGTGTGTGTGTATAACTGAGTCACTTTGCTGTACAGCAGAAATTAACACAACATTGTAAATCAACTGTACTTCAATTTTTTTTTTTTAATCGCACAACTCTAGATGCACATTCAGTGATGGGGCAATTCTGATCAAGAAAGATAATCAAATCATTCACCCCTCCAGAACACCCCGCCGGCAAGTTAGTTTCTTCAGTAATCAGGGGGTGTCATCTACTGCTCCCCCTATAATCCCACCTCTGCTCTAGGGCCAGCCCTCCTACGTCCTCATCCAAACCCCAACTGCACCGACAGACACGGCAAATGCGTGGACACACTTCCAACAGAACTTTAAGCATATTTCACATCTTCAAGCTGTCAGTAGCAAAGATGGGTGGCTTTTTAGCACCATCGTATTGGATATAATTTTTGCCCTAGGAACTGGGAAATGCTCCTTCACAGGATCAAAGGGTAGTTATATCGTTTTGCAAGCCCTCTATTAGGTTTCCCATTAAAAATGAATGCTGCTAATAATTTCATTTATATGCATTAGTATTTTGGAAAAAAAAAAATACCTTCACTGAATTTGCCTTGAAATTCAGAATGCTATCAGGAAGCACCATGACAAGTCATAATATCACAGTATTTTCCTGATTTATCTTTCTTTCTTGATTGTAATATGTCGTTATTATATGACAAAAGCATTGCCTTGGGAAAATCACAATTTTTTTCTTTTTTTTTTAAGTTGAGCTCCTCTGTTTCTTTTAGTTTCAAGCTTAAATTGATGGGCATTTTATATCTATATTACAATGCACACAGCATTTCCTTGGGTGAGCTATTTGTTTAGTGCCAAGACAATCAAATTTATAATTAGGTGGATAAGTGTTATTGGTTGATACAGTTCTGATACCATATTTCCCTTCCTATTAAATATATCAGAGCAGCAATGTACATAAGCATTGTGTTGGCTCTGAAGGCATATATTTGCCGACAGTAATACCCACAGGCCACCTTTTGCCTGTTCCCTAATGACCCTAAAGGCATTGTGGGTTAACGGTGATTTAATCCCCTTATGCATGCATAATGTGACAAGCTTTGCATAAATGATAATAAATAATTGGTATGTATAAATAATTTATCATTTATTTTTGCAGTAAAAGTAGAATTCTTAGACATATTTTAAACAAAGGGAACTGCAAACATGATCTCAATCAGATAAAGGGTTAAGTCTTCCTCAACTACAATTTTCAAAGTTCAAATGCCTTCGATGTATATTTGTGACCTCTTTGGGGAGAGTTTATTATATCAACAAAGACTTTGAAGAATGGCCCAATTCATAAAAATCTATTTAAAATATATTCTAAATGGCAAACTTCTTTTCAAAATAAACGGAGTCATATCTTTTATTAAGAAAATGATTTCTTTTTTCCTGAGCAGGCATCCCGTCCAAACTTTCACAGTTAAATACATTATTTGATGTGAAGATTCTATGTTTAGTTCGGTAAATATTTCAGATTACACTCGGGTTTCTAAAGCTAAGTATATGCCAAACACCAAGCAAAAAACGACAGCAAAATTAAAAATCAGTCACTTGTCAACCGAAAACCTAGATGAAGTAGATGGAAGATTGAATTACTGAACCAACATGGGATTAGAATGTGGCTAATTTGCACCATGTCCAGATGCCGGCTGCCCTCCTGCACTGGCCAGCGCACATGGGGAGAGGATGGAGAGGGAGATC